>NW_011495018.1:23384868-23416296 GCF_000754665.1 Bison bison bison
AGTGAGAATAGAGATGGAAATAATTTGAAAGGATATTCTTCTTATGAAGTGACCTCTTCATACCCCCTGAAATGGATGGGACCAGAACCAGGCTGATCTGCATTCATGGGCATCTAGTTCCTAATGGCCTCCTACGGGGGTGTGCCGTCTCCACCAGCCAGTTTCTGCATGGAGATACACTTGCCGTCATTTCTTTTCCTCCTCCTTTGGGTTTTTTTTTTTTTTTAAATTGGTTGTACAGTCAATGCATGAGCAGATTATTGTTGTAAAAGATGAAAACAACATAAAACAGTGGTTTCCTTGGGTCCCTTCTTGCTGTACCCAAGCCACAGTTCTCTTACCAGAGTGAACCACTATATATCTTTTTCAGATAGTTTATATTTGTTATGCATAGACATACATATGCAAGGCAATAAAAATGCATGGTTTTTTTGTTTTAAAAATAACTAGTATCATGCTGTCTATACTGTTATGCAAATTTTATCTTTTCTCTAAATGATATTTCTTGGGTATTTGCCATGACATTACTTAAAGAATACCATATAATGATTTTAGTATAGAATAGGGTTTAAAATGTGGTTAAATCACACTTAGCCATTTTACTGTTAACGTGTTTAACAATAAAGTGATAATAGGCACTATCTAGCCTTCTCTGTTGGGTTTTTCTTGAAACAACTCCAAAGCTAGGTGGTGGTGGTGGTGTTCATTCAGTAAGTCGTGTCCAACTCTCTGAGACCCCATGGACTGCAGCATGCCAGGCCTCCCTGTCCGTCATCATCTCCTGGAGTTTGCCCAAGTTCATATTCATTGAATTGGTGATGCTATCCAACCATCTCCTCCTCTGCCACCATATTCTCCCTCTGCCTTCAATCTTTCCCAGTGTCAGGGTATTTTCTAGTGAGTCAGCTCTTTGCCTCAGGTGGCCAAAGTATTGGAGCTTCAGCATCAGTCCTTCCAATGAATATTTAGGGTTGATTTCCATTAGATTGACTGGTTTGATCTCCTTGCTGTCCAAGTGACTGTGAAATATCTTCTCTACCACCAATCACTGCCTTGTCATGGGAAGGAACTTGTGTAACTCAGTGAAGCTATAAGCCATGACGTACATGCAGGGCTACTCAAGATGGTCATATGGAGAGCTCTGACCAAATACGGTTCACTGGAGGAAGTTGTGGCAAACCACTCCAGTATTCTTGCTGTGAGAACCCCGTGAACTGTATAAAAAGCTAGGTGGGATCTTCCCAAATCCACCATCATATGAATTTTGTACTGGGAAAACCTAGTTCGTGGAGAGCAGGGAGAATGCTTGTTTTCTTATGGTCAGTTCAGCTCTGGACTCCTGCTCTGCTTAAATCTGTACACTTTATGGTTCTTTTCAACATTTCATACATTTTTTGCTTAATCAAAAATCTCCCTGAGGAGAGCCAGAAACGAATTGTATTTTTCTGAGTTTCTGTGGTATGTCAGGCAAACTTTTTTTAAAAAATATAAATTTATTTATTTTAATTGGAGGCTAATTACTTTAAAATATTGTAGTGGTTTTGCCATACATTGACATGGATCTGCCACGGGTGTACATGTGTTCCCCATCATGAATCCCCCTCCCATCTCCCTCCCCATCCCATCCCTCTAGGTCATCCCAGTGCATCAACCCCGAGCACCCTGTCTCATGCATCGAACCTGGACTGGCAATCCATTTCACTTATGATAATATACATGTTTCAATGCCATTCTCCCAAATCATCCCACCCTCGTCCTCTCCCACAGAGTCCAAAAGACTGTTCTGTACATCCATGTCTCTTTTGCTGTCTCACATATGGGGTTATCGTTACCATCTTTCTAGATTCCATTTATGCAGATGACACCAACCTTATGGCAGAAAGTGAAGAGGAACTAAAAAGCCTCTTGATGAAAGTGAAAGTGGAGAGTGAAAAAGTTGGCTTAAAGCTCAACATTCAGAAAATGAAGATCATGGCATCTGGTCCCATCACTTCATGGGAAATAGATGGGGAAACAGTGGAAACAGTGTCAGACTTTATTGTTGGGGGCTCCAAAATCACTGAATGGTGACTGCAGCCATGAAATTAAAAGACGCTTACTCCTTGGAAGGAAAGTTATGACCAACCTAGATAGCATATTCAAAAGCAGAGACGTTACTTTGCCAACAAAGGTCCATCTAGTCAAGGCTATGGTTTTTCCAGTGTCATGTATGGATGTGAGGGTTGGACTGTGAAGAAAGCTGAGTGCCGAAGAATTGATGCTTTTGAACTGTGGTATTGGAGAAGAGTCTTGAGAGTCCCTTGGCTGCAAGGAGATCCAACCAGTCCATTCTGAAGGAGATCAGCCCTGGGATTTCTTTGGAGGGAATGATGCTAAAGCTGAAACTCCAGTACTTTGACCACCTCATGCAAAGAGTTGACTCATTGGAAAAGACTCTGATGCTGGGAGGGATTGGGGGCAGGAGAAGAAGGGGACGACAGAAGATGAGATGGCTGGATAGCATCACTGACTCGATGGATGTGAGTCTGAGTGAACTCTGGGAGTTGGTGATGGACAGGAAGGCCTGGCATGCTGCGATTCATGGGGTCACAAAGAGTCAGACACGACTGAGCGGCTGAACTGAACTGAACTGACTGATACTGTATAGGTGTTTTTCTTTCTGGCTTACTTCACTCTGTATAATAGGCTCCAGTTTCATCCACCTCATTAGAACTGATTCAAATGTATTCTTTTTTAATGGCTGAGATAATATTCCATTGTGTATATGTACCACAGCTTTCTTTTCCAGTCATCTGCTGATGTACATCTAGGTTAATTCCATGTCCTGGCTATTATAAACAGTGCTGTGATGAACATTGGGGTACACGTGTCTATTTTGATTCTGGTTTCCTTGGTGTGTATGCCCAGCAGTGGGATTGCTGGGTCATATGGCAGTTCTATTTCCAGTTTTTTAAGGAATCTCCACACTGTTCTCCATAGTGGGTCAGGCACACTTATGAATGACATAATGTCATCCTGTGGCAATTCTGAGAAACAAGTGATACTATCCTTAGTTTATAAAGGGAATGAAGTAACCTGCCTGATATTATATACACTAAGTGGTGCATTCTAAAATTGAAATACTCTGGCTCCAAAGACATTTGGGATTTCTACTAGGCCATGCTACCTTCTAGCTGAACTTTATCTTCAAAGTGCCTGCTCTTTTGCTCTGTGTGTGCATGTGTGCTAAGTTGCTTCAGTTGTGTCTGATACTTTGTGACCCTATGGACTGTACCTTACCAGGCTCCTCTGTCCATGGGATTCTCCAGGGAAGAATACTGGAGTGGGTTTCCATGCCCTCCTCCATAGAATCTTCCTGACCCAGGGATCGAACCCACATCTCTTGTGTCTCCTGCATTGGCAAGTGGGCTTTTTTTTTTTTTAACCACTTGTCTCACCTGGAAAACCCCTTTTTCTCTTTCAATTCAGTCAATTGAGTCACTCTGTCGTGTCTGACTCTTTGTGACCCCATGGACTGCAGTACGCCAGGCTTCACTGTCCATCACCAACTCCCAGAGCTTGCTCAAACTCATGTCCTTTGGTGATGCCATCCAACCATTTCATCCTCTGTCGTCCCCTTCTCCTGCCTTCAATCTTTCCAAGCATCAGGCTCTTTTCCAGTGAGTCAGATCTTCACATCAGGTGGCCAAAGTATTGGAGCTTCAGCTTCAGCATCAGTCTTTTCAATGAATATTCAGGGTTGATTTCCTTTAGGATTGACTGGTTTGAGCTCCTTGCAGTCCAAGGGGCTCTCAAGAGTCTTCTCCAACACAACAGTTCAAAAGCACCAGTTCTTTTCATTTCTCCATGCAGACCCTAAGCAAAGCAATCACATCCCCATCTTCCTCTGCTTCTCTGTATAGATCAGTGTCTGCTGCTATTTGTACTTGAGACTTGAAATACAGAATCTAGGGTTTTTCTCACTGTGGTCTCTCCTACAAGGAATGTGTAAAAGGAAGGAATGTTCTGTGGAAATTAAATGGGTTTTCTTGAATGTGGTTAGCCTGCTTACCGCATTTTCAGTTGTAGCAATTTGGTGCCAGTGATGCATGGCTGGTTAAGCAAGCGTGCTTTGCCTCTCAAGTTAGTCATCACTGGTTTCATAGAAAGAATCCTCCCTTAGAGAAATAACAAGTGGGAAAGATCTATTAGGTTATTCTGTGCATTATGAGATTGCTTACTGCTGTGAATTTGCCAGGTCTTTGCTTTTTCCCTATTTCAACTGACCCATGTGATGTCTGTCATCTCTTTCTGTAAACTAATATCTATTACTGTTGGGATTTGCTTAGTCTAAGTGTCCTCTTATTTTGAATCTGCTAGTATAATCACTTTTACCATCAAAGAATAAAATAATCTAGCAATATACAATCATATCTCTCAAGCTCTTGTCTATAGGCAGATTAATTTTTTTATTAATTTGTTTCCTTATTCATGAGTTCATTTATTTGTTCAGCAAATACAAACTAAATGCCTTCTCTGTATATCTCTATAAGAGATACCTTATGACCTGGCAATGGATATTGTGATGTATAATGGATTTCATGATGTATAATGATGCACGGTAGTTAACATCCAATACCAGCCCTCCAAGAGTTTGGCTTCTCATTATTTCTGACACTAAATGTTCTCACTTGCAAAGGTAATGACAGTATGAAGTGGAATTAATAACAGTGATGTAACATAGGAGATACGTTACAAAGCAGGCCATGATTAAAAGCCTGGTATTTATCCTTGATGGCATGTGTTTCGGAAAAGGCAATGGCACCCCACTCCAGTACTTTTGCCTGGAAAATCCCATGGGCAGAGGAGCCTGGTGGGCTGCAGTCCGTGGGGTAGCCCGGAGTCGGACACGACTGAGCAACTTCACTTTCACTTTTCACTTTCATAAGAAATGGCAACCCACTCCAGTGTTCTTGCCTGGAGAAACCCAGGGATGGAGGAGCCTGGTGGGCTGCCGTCTATGGGGTTGCACAGAGTCGGACACGATTGAGGCAACTTAGCAGCAGTAGCAGTCATGTGTTTTGTGCTCTGAACAGGTAGATGTCAGAATGAGCTGGAAGAGGTAATGGACAGCTTGCTAAGTGCATGGCAGGTTTTGGAGGGCTATGATCAGTTTGGCTCTAAATGGACAGTTCCATGCATAAAGACTCTCCAGCCTCCTTCATTTTCTACCACTGCATTGCCTGATGATCAATACACATATTGTTTTGTCTGAAGATTATTTTGACTTAATTTGTTACAGATCTAAGAATTACTGAGCTTTCCTCTTTGGCCAAGGATTAGGGGTTTATTTAATTTTACTGTCTCAACAATAAAATAAGCTAGTCAAGATACTCTTCGTGTTACTAATAAAACAAAAGTCAAGGCCTGCTGCTAAGTCACTTCAGTCGTGTCTGACTCTGTGTGATCCCACAGACGGCAGCCACCAGGCTCCCCCGTCCCTGGGATTCTCCAGGCGAGAACACTGGAGTGGGTTGCCATTTCCTTCTCCAGTGCATGAAAGTGAAAAGTGAAAGTGAAGTCGCTCAGTCGTGTCCGACTCTTAGCGACCCCATGGACTGAAGCCTACGAGGCTCCTCCGTCCATGGGATTTTCCAGGCAAGAGTACTGGAGTGGGGTGCCATTGCCTTCTCCCAACTGGAGTATGCTAGGGGCCCTTGAAATGCAAATTTTACCTAAATCATATTCCTTCTTTAAAATCAAATGTATACTTCAGCAAAGTGCATGGAATGTACAAAGCAGCAAAATTCTGTAGATAAGCAATTACAGTACTTCAAATATGTATCTGAGTCCATCCTAATAACTTTTATCATTCATCTCTGAACCCTTACTAATTTTTTTCACAATTTGGAAAGTATACTTCAATGTTGGAAATTATATGCAATGATATTTTGATATTTTGCCTTCTTCTCTTGCTTCCTTTGCTAATGGATTTGTTACTTTAGGGATTTACTATCTTAATTGTGCTGGCTCTATGGTAAATTTAATTAGGGTATATAACAGTCAGAATAGATTAGTTGATGCTGCAGTAACAAACAACCCCAAATTATCAGAGACTTGAAGCAGGAAAAGTTTGTATCTTATATTATATGTCCAGTGTGAGTTATTTATGGAGGCTCTGCTCTGCATAATTATCACTCCAGGACCCAGGCATTAAAGAGTCCACTCTCTGTATTTTTAATTGTTGAGCCTGGAGGAGAGAGCCTATGGAGGATCTCACATTATAATTAAATGTTCTAATGTGGACGTTATACATGTCACTTCTTGTAATTGCTCATTGCCCAGGTCTAGTCACATGGCCCATTGATGTCCAGAAATAGATGGAACACTGAAGATGATGGAGTACTCAGGATATGGTTATTTCCACACAGGAGAGAACGTGGCTGATATTGCACCTATCCTCAAAAGCTAAAAGAAGTAGAAGTAGGCAAGAGCATAAAACCAGAATAGATATAATGTACCTAGATATCATTTAGTCTGTGCAGTTATCCATTGATCTGTTTATCCTTTTACATAAGTTTGTATAAAGTTTCTCACAACCTTATGGAATAAAGGAGGGATACTTTTTAAATCGAAGGACCTTGGATGTTAGGTAAATCAGCAGAGGAAAGTAATAAAGTGCGGGGATAAATCTGTTGTGGGCATGTGCATGTGCTATGACCCTATTCAGTTCTTGGATTATTCCCTAAATTCACTGTCAACTTTCTGGTAGCTAAATAACAAAATAATGCTCATGCTTTATAAGATTAGTAATATTTTGATTTAAAAAATCTGCTTAAGGAGAAGAATCTTTATTCCTGGTACTAAGAGCTGACTGGAGTTTTTTCTTCAGAACTCTGCAGAAGCCATCTCCTCAAGAGACACAATAACTTTTTATCATTCCACTCAAAATTTAGATGAATGCCGTATGGAAGAGTGGCATTTCTTTGGGAGCTAAATAAATGCAGAATAAATTGGTAGTTCTCAAGTATGTCTGGTATCTTCTCCTAAAGCTTCTTTGCTGTAAACATCTTTGCCACAAACATTTTTGACACATTTTTTACTGCATAACTGATTGGCTCTAAAGCAATTTTGCCATAAAAAAATAAAACAACTGATTGGCTGGTTGGTTAGACAGTTTGATTTCAACTGGTTGACTGGTTTCATTTCTCCATTGATGCAGTATTCCCATTTGTATATTATGTAAATCTGAAAGAGGCTGAGGGACTCAAAGTCTCCGAGTTGAACCTACATTTCCCTAGAACGTTGGAATGTTTATCAACAGACATGTAACAGTATGCCAAGAAGAAACAGCAGTGCAGAAGGCTTTCACACTGTGACACAAAACTCATTTACAAATATACATTTCAGTGTTCTGAAACTAATACCCCTCTTAATGAAGGAAGACATTTGAGAAAAAGAAAAAAGTGTGATTCCTAGCATGGAAATGGATCAACAAGCAAAAAGAACAGTATAAAACACTATAAATGAAAGACTCTGAAGACAAGTGCTTAGACAGGACCCACAAAATAAAATCAGTCATTTGCCAGTGTTGCCATGAATCTATGGAGCTTCCCTGGTGACTCAGTGGTAAAGAATCTGCTGCAGTGCAGAAGACCCAGGTTCCATCCCTGGGTCGGGAAGATCTCCTGGAAGAGGACATGGCAACCCACTCCAATACTCTTGCCTGGAGAATTCCATGGACAGAGGAGCCTGGCGGGCTACAGTCTATAGGTTTGCATAGAGTCGGACACGACTGAAGTGACCAAGCAGCAGCCGCCGCCGCCATGAATCTACACCATTTTAAATGTATTCAAATATTTGGTGGCTGCAATAGTCTTTTTAATTTTGTTATGAAAAAGGAATATCATTGAATGACCCTCTTTTATTTTTTATTATTGTATCTTTTATGGTGAAATTACCCTAGGGCCAATTAGTTATGTGGCAAAAATATCTGCAGTGAAAATGCTGTGGCAGAGATATTAATAGTAAAGAAGCTTAAGGTAAAAATACTTAAAACTCCCTCTCACGTTTGGTTTGGGCTCAATAAAAGACATTTAATATTATCTGTCCATTGCATCTTTTCAACAACATATATTGAGCTTGTGATATGCTGGGCTGGATTTAGAGAATACCAAGACTAGGTGTGTAACTGGATTAATTGGCCTATTGTATGATTATTATTGAAGGGGCATCTTGTCCTTGTCAAATGAAGAATGATGGTCCAGCACAAAATTATCCTAAGAGTGAGTCTAATTTATATCGTCTGACTGTACACAGTAATAAGAGAGAATATTTCTCTCACTACAAAGTTAACTGTTAGTATTATTATACCTTCAAAAATATATGTTGATAATCAAGAAATAAAATTGGGCTTTCTGTCCAGCGTTTCCTCTCCTTATCACTTCTTCTGGATACAGTGTGGGCATCCAGGCTGTTCCTGAATGGTCTTCTCTTCTTGATTCTGTCTTCCTCTCAACTGAGGTTGTTTTACACTTGCCAGCCCCCTATGTCTTAGATCTGGCCACTGCCTTCTGACCAGCTCTTTCCTGCAATCTAGACCCAGAGATGACTCTTAAAAATGTGAGCCATACCTGTGTATCTGAATGGAACTTTCTTTCCTCCACCACTCAGAGAATTTGGTGAAGGAGGGCTGAGCAAAGGAAAGAACTTTTTCATCCTAGTATCAGATAAGGTTAAGGACTTTTCCAAAATGCCAAATCCTGGGAAGTCTTGCGAATTTCCCTCTTTTGGAGTGGACATCTTTGGTTTGACCTATGAAACATGCTTTTCTTCTGGGAACATCATGGTGATGATCTTTACCTTCCCACACTCCCAGTCCATGTGGTTATAGCAGAGCAGATCTCACAATCCAGATTCTGAGAGATACATGACTCGGGTCTGTCACTGAACATACAGCATCCCCTTGGCAGAAACATTGGCTCAAGAGAAGGAAGGTGACTAAAGCCAGTCTGCCAAGCCATGGAGACTCACTTTCTAGACTGTTGTTGGAACTTATGGGTAATAGGGAATTTTTTTCAAATTAAGGCAGCTAAGCAGGGAAGATATAAATTAAGTATAAGAAGATGGCAACTTGGTGAGAATTTGTTTAAGTATTATCCAACAGCGAGGACAGCTGAGCTGAGAGGTGTGGAGAGGCTGATTTCTGACAACATCCGAGCACCTGCAGGCAGTCGTACCTGAGGATTCACTCCTTGAACTTCTCAGATCTATGGACAGTGTACTTCTTTGTTACTTAAGTTAAATAGAGTTGGGTTTCTGCCATTTGTGTCTAAACGTATTCTGACTAGCCCTCCCATCCACTGAAGCAGAGGAAAAACCACATCTGCAACACTTTTTCCAAATAGAGCAGTGGATGATAACTCAATGCACGATGAAATGATGGCCTGTTTAGAACTTGAGTTTGCTGTGCCCCTGGCCGTGGCCACAGGTGGTCTGGAGGATTTGGTCTCTGAGTCATGCAGGAAGGAGCACAAAGGGGCATTATAGGGCTAATGGATGCCTCTCTGGGATTCCCTCCTCTGCTTCCTGCTGGAATGTAAAAGCCTACACAATACAGATGGCATATTTCATTAATACAAACAGAAGTCCAGGCAACAGATGCTTTTGGGACTGAGGGGAAAGGAGATCTCTCTATTTCTCCAACAGCAACAACTTGGATGACAAATTTCTCCCACTGAGCATATTGAACCAAAAGCAAGGAAACATGTAGTTTTCAAGCCTTAGGCGCTCTATGATATTTAAAAGTAGGAAGATCAAATTTAGTATTTTTGGACAAAGATTGCTTATACAGAGGAAGCCATGGTGAAAAGGAATGAGCAGGAAAAAGTGAGACATCTTTGTGAATTTCCCAGGGCTTCAGGTTGGGTACGGCGTGTTGTGTTCTGTATCTGTCTAGAGAGCATATATTAATAAACCTTTGTCGGCACCACTTCCCTTCACAGTGACAAAAGCCAAGCCAGGCCAATTATTTGCACATCAAGGGTTGGATTAGGATGGTTCCTGTTTCTTAGATCATTTTGTGAGAAATGTAATGCACAGATGATTAATTACAGAGCAGATCCAGGCTTCTTTCTCTTGTGATCAGCTTAAATCAAAATGCCCAAGTTTAATTTATGAAATGATGTCTAGGTGTAGTGATTAAAGAATTATAACAATTGCATAATACTTTGTGTCCATATTCTCCTGAGCTCACTGTGACTTTGGACAGCTTCCCAGGAAGGAGTGTGGAAAAAAAGAGTGGTATGGGGATAGAAAGAATAAAATAGGCAGACAATGTTTTTGCACTATTTGGTTCTATTTCACTGAAGGGGGAAGGAAGACTGATCACAAGCATTTGATGGAAGTATTATTTCAACTTTTGTGACTCCTCAAATGCCAGTAGGCTTAATGCCAGTAAAATATTGTGGATAGTGATCACAGGACATCCTTCTGCTCACAAAAAGTAAAGATTACACACATATATGTAGGTGTGTATGTGTGTACTTTTTAGGAATCTTGCCCCTCTAATTGTGTGTGTACATTTTTAGCCTATTCAATTGTCAGAGTAGAAAAGGCTGAGTTAGTCTGAAGAACTATGTGTCTCTGCTAAGTGTCTTCAGTCGTATCTGACTCTTTGAGGCCCTAGGGACTGTAGCCTGCCAGGCTCCTGTGTTCATGGGATTCTCCAGGGAAGAAAACTGGAATGGGTTGCCATGCCCTCCTCCAGGTGATAGTCCCAACCCAGGGATCGAACCCACGTCTCTTGTGTCTCCTGCATTGGCAGGCACCGCCTAGGAAGCCCAAAGAACTATAATTGATGGCTTTTTCCTTATTTATTTATTTACTCTTTTGCCTGTAATAGGTATATGGTCTGACTCCTCTGGTTTTGCAATGATTTTTCTTTCTTTTTTCTTTTTAGTGCTAAAGTAAAATCTTCAGCAATAACCACTCAGATATAGGAAGCAAAATAAAACACCTTTAACAAATCCGTTAGGTTCTCTTTTCATGTGTATCTCAGTGGAGATGATAACCATTAAAACTGTGAGCCATGTAGGAGTCAATACTACACGGCTGCTAGAAACCAGTCTTCACTTGGTAGGACTTGTTTGTTCTTAGTGTCCTGGCCTAGATCCCTCACACCTTACATTTTTGATTGATTTCCCTGAATTCAGAGGTTTCCTCAAATCTATCCAGGAAGGTGAGACATGCAGCTTAGTTTACATGAGAAAAGCCACACATTTTCCTCTCTGTACTTAAAATCCTCTCATCATATGCGCAGTATTTGAATAGTAAAATAAAGTGATGAGAAGTGCCTAAAATGCAATGATTATTAATCATCCATTTACTTGCTCATGCTTTACTTATTGATGCAACAGATACAGATTATATGATGCATTATATCAGTTCTAGTCATTAGGAGAAAATGGTGAACAAGATAAATATAGTCTCTTACGATCTAGAAAGGAAAGTTCCCTTTCTGTTTTGTCTAATCTGTGCCGAAAAAGTACATTGAGTATTTCATAGCAAGGGAAAAAAGATAGCAAATAGAGTCACTGTAAGTCAAGAACTGCATACTCAAAAGACTAAAGGGACCAGGTAGATTACATGTATGTACAAACTGGGTCAGCTGAGAATTGATTGGACATGATGAAACTTGTAGGTAACTAGAGAATGTCATGCTTAAAGATGTTCAAGTTTTTATTTTAAAGATTATTGAGTCAACTTTTCCCAAACACACACACACGTATTTAGTCCCTGGAAATCTTGTTTCTAGAAGTATGTTATATAACAATTCTCAAATTTGAGGCTATTGTTTTCATTCAAGAACATATGTCAAAAAAAAAAAAAAAAGGGAACATATGTCTATTGTTCCTCTGCAGAAAGAATTAGTATTTTTTTCTTAGGAAGGGAGACTTTTGAAATAACATTAAGAATCTTGGCAGATAAAATATCCACTTAAGAGTAAACGTTTATTATCCTTTCTCCTGACTCCTCTGTAGGAGAGAGAGTTTAAAAACAATGTCAGGAGAGAATAATCAAGATGCAGCCCACTAACTACCAAGGTTGTGGGTTAGAACTAGTGCTGACTCCTGTGGGTAATGCTCAGCTTGAATAACTAAAGAGAAGAACTGTTACCTACCAACAAGGAAAACTTAAACCAACCCAATCAGGCTGATTTTCAGGCTTTTTTTGAGATTCTCACTAAATGCTGTTTTATTGTGTTCCTGGGCGCAGCAATAGCTTTGACTCTGTCATAAAGCCTGCCTAAGAGACTATTGACTTACTTATTATTACAGTTTACAAAATGCATCCATGCTTGAGAAACTTTCATTTGAATCTATATGAAGCAAAACCACTGAAATACTTATTAAACTCACACCTCAAAAGCTTATAGAAGTTTCTTGAAGAATTTTTTCTTTATTTAGCAGAAGTGGTTATGTGACTCAGAAGGAGTAAAGCCGCTTAGGGGACAAAACTGTCTGTTTCTCTTTGCATGTGCAAATGTAAGACAGTTGTCATTTGTGGTTACGATTGCAACAAAATTAGCAGTAGAGGTAAATAATCACATAAATACATTACAGTTACAGAACCTGTCTGCCAATGTAGGAGATGTAAGAGATGCGAGTTTGATCCGTGGGTCAAGAACATCCCCTGGAGGAGGGCATGGCAACCCACTCCATGCCTGGAGAATCCCATGGACAGAGGAGCCTTGTGGACTACAGTCCTTAGGGTCGCAAAGAGTCAGACACAACTGAAGTGACTTAGCATGCAGGCATGTAATTACATATTTTATTGTATTTCCTCTAGGATTTAAGATGAATGAGGTCAGGAGTCATGTCTGCTTTACTCATTATATCTCCTACTACAAATACAATGCCTGGCATATAGTATACACTTAATACATACCTGTTTGATCCATATAGAACAAATGAACAAATTAATCTGGGTTACTTTCAGCTGTAATATCATCATGAATTTCTACTTTATCATTTTATTATATGAACCCATAGTTCTTTGGTGCAACAATTTTAAGGAAAATGTATATGCCCTGGTGCCTCAGGTGGTAATGAATCTGCCTGCAATGTAGAAGATTTGGATCCCATCCCTGGGTCTGAAAGATCCCCTGGAGAAGAGAATGGCTATCCACTCAATATTCTTGCCTGGAGAATTCCATGGACCAAGGAGCCTGGTGGGTTACGGTCCATGGGGTTGCAAAGAGTTGAACACGACTGAATGACTAACACTTTCATTTTTCATATTAAAAATATCTGAACACTGTTCAATAGAACATTCCATAATGATGAAAATATTTATACCTGATCTTGTCAATATGGTAACCAACAGCCACATATGACTATTAGCAGTTTAAATGTAGCTAGTGTTACTGAGAAACTGAATTTGTAATTTATTTTTATTTAATTTATATGGCTGCCATATTTGTATGGTGCATAGACCACTGACTTGAGGAAACATTTTTTTCCTATGGAATAGGGGCTCTGTGTATGAACCTGCTTATGGAAAGGATCACATTTGTGTGTTTTTTAATTATTCCTTGCTCAAAAACTTTGTCAATCAAGATCGGAGTCTGAATTAAAATACAAAGAGACATATTATGTAGCATGCAGTTAACAGAGGAAGAACATATCATGTATCAAGTTGCCTCTGAAGTACTTGCATTTGTTAATCAAAACCATACCCAGCTGTTACTCTTCTGTGAAGCCTTCCTTTTCTGTGTCTTCTAGAGCCCCATAGAACTTTGTCAATGCCTCTAACCCTATATATGGCTCTACTGTAGATTTTTTTCAAGGCAACTAAAACTTCCTTAATGAAATGGGCACTTTAACTTAAAAAAAAAAAAAATGTACGGAAGCTCATAGCAGGTCTATGAACTCACACATGGTTGGTCTTTTCATGAATAGTTACTGAGTGAAAAAGAACTTCCAGATGTTCAAGCTCATTTTAGAAAAGACAGAAGAACCAGAGATCAAATTGCCAACATCTGCTGGATCATCAAAAGAGAGAAATAGTTCCAGAAAAACATCTATTTCTGCTTTATTGACTATGCCAAAGCCTTTGACTGTGTGGATCTCAATAAACTGTGGAAAATTCTTCAAGACATGGGAATACCAGACCACCTGACCTGCCTCTTGAGAAATCTGTATGCAGGTCAGGAAGCAACAGTTAGAACTGGACATGGGACAACAGACTGGTTCCAAATAAGAAAAGGAGTACGTCAAGGCTGTATATTGTCACCCTGCTTGTTTAACTTATATGCAGAGTACATCATGAGAAATGCTGGGCTGGATGAAGCACAAGCTGGAATCAAGATTGCCGGGAGAAATATCAATAATCTCAGATATGCAGATGACACCACCCTTATGGCAGAAAGTGAAGAACTAAAGAGCCTCTTGATGAAAGTGGAAGAGGAGAGTGAAAAGTTGGCTTAAAGCTCAACATTCAGAAAACTAAGATCATGGCATCTGGTCCCATCACTTCATGGCAAATAGATGGGGAAACAGTGGAAACAGTGTCAGACTTTATTTTTGGGGGCTCCAAAATCACTGCAGATGGTGATTGCAGCCATGAAATTAAAAGATGCTTACTCCTTGGAAGGAGAGTTATGACCAACCTAGACAGCATATTCAAAAGCAGAGACATTACTTTGCTAACAAAGGTCTGTCTAGTCAAGGCTATGGTTTTTCCAGTGGTCATGTATGGATGTGAGAGTTGGATTATAATGAAAGCTGAGCACAGAATTGATGCTTTTGAACAATGGTGTTGGAGAAGACTCTTGAGAGTCCCTTGGACTGCAAGGAGATCCAACCAGTCCATCCTAAAGGAGATCAGTCCTGGGTGTTCATTGGAAGGACTGATGTTGAAGCTGAAACTCCAATACTTTGGCCACCTGATGCGAAGAGCTGACTCATTGGAAAAGACACTGATGCTGGGAAAATTGAAGGCCGGAGGAGAAGGGGATGGCAGAGGATGAGATGGTTGGATGGCATCACCGACTCAATGGACATGGATTTCGGTTGACTCCAGGAGTTGGTGATGGACAGGGAGGCCTGGCGTGCTGTGGTTCATGGGGTCACAAAGAGTTGGACACGACTGAGCAACTGAACTGAAAAAGAATGAAGTTTGGGGTCAGCAAATGTGGGTTATAGACCAGTTCTGAGTCTCTGCCATTTACTTAGTGACTTACTTAATACTTCTAAGTTTCAGTTTTCTTATTTTTAAAACAGAGATATTAATATATGTTTCCCAAGGATAACAGATGAGGATCACATGGGAGAAAGCATACCGTTGTAACAACCATTAAAAGTAGATCTAACTGTTGTCAGAATGGCCTTCAGATAGAAATCTCCAAGGAACTTATTTCAGTTCCAGGAAGAAGTTATACCGAAAGTGTTGGAAGCCAAGCCACAAGGCATTAGTAGAATTCCTCCCATTGCTTATAAAATTGTGTCATCTCCAAAAACAAGGTATTAGGGAAACCCAAGCAGAGAACAATAAATTTCCTATTTTGACATACCTCCCTGCCATATGATACACACTCATATGCCAGGTCCTTTATTTTTACAATTGATGAAGATAGCCTAAATACCTCATGGGCGAGAAAACCAAAACATACAGGTATTGCTCTGAACCATGGAGTCAGCTCATCAGACTACATCAGGAAAACTACTTGCTTTTAGTATGGCTAGCAACTCCTGGAAAAGTGATTAATTCTGGGCCCCTCATTTTCTGCTGTGTGACCTTCTGGGTGTTCAGAGAAGAGCCATAGGATTAAGAGGCTGGGATGGATTGACTTGGGAGGCAAGATGAAACCACTAAATATACAGAAGTTGGCAAAGAAAGGTCCAGTGAGAAATATTGTAGTTGTCTGCCAATCATTGTCTAACATAATATGAAGAACAACCTAGATAGTATGCCAGAAGAAAAAAAAAAAAAGACGCATTATAAAAAGAGGCTATTTTGTAGCTTATCTAATGATTGCATAAAAGTAAGGCATGACCTGCACAGGAAAGAATCCCATCACAATAGTGCTTTGCATAAAATGTTCTTTCACATGGAGGATGTAACAGATATTCATCGATGATCCTGCTGTGTAACAGGGAAAGAATGGGGAATTTTCTCTTATTTTATCTGATAGCATTCTTACAAAGTCTCAATGATGTAGACTTTTGTATGAGTTGGTCCTGGTAGCAAAGAGAAGCGGAAATAAAGGAGAGTTTAGTGAAGGGACTATTCAGGGGCTGTTATTAGAGTTAAAGGAAACCAGTAAGCAATGAGGAAGCACAGAGGCCCTAGCAACAGTGTCTAGTCATTACCTCTGACCCTGAAGAGGCAGAGAGAGAGCAAGGTGAACAGAGTGGAGAGGGAGCCAGAGCAGTGTGGGAAACAGGAAGTGGGAGAGACGCCGGCACAGACAGAAGAGTGTGGCCACTGCTAATCAGTAGGGGGCAGATGCTAAAGGGTGAAGTAGAACAAATGTGGTCTCTCTCTCCAGTCTTGGAACTCTTGCCAGTCCCTCCCATTGACCCAGCCAGCAGCCACAGGGAAAAGGGGGCCCTGTTGATACAGCCCCTAATGTCAGCATCCTTTGGTCCGCAGTATGAGGAAGGAGGGTAGGAAAGGATCTGGACTAGCAAATGGATATTATCCAACGAGTTTTGGGTCTTTATTTTATGAAAAGGGAAAATGCAATCCAGAATAAGTAGATGATTTACTTAATGCCATGCAACAGAGAACTCAGACCACAGATTTCTGATTCCAGAGTGTTTGTTTCTTAAGTTCTCCATTTCTCTTTCCCTTGTTTAAAATAAAGTGCCAGGTTCGATGCACGATACTGGATGCTTGGGGCTGGTGCACTGGGACGACCCAGAGGTATGGTACGGGGAGGGAAGAGGGAGAAGGGTTCAAGATGGGGAACACGTGTGTGCCTGTGGCGGATTCATGTTGATATATGGCAAAGCCAATACAATATTGTAAAGTTAAAAAATTAAAAAAAAGAAAAAAAAAATAAAGTGCAGATTGGACTAAGTTCCTAGATTCCATCGCATGAGCACCGAGGGTCTCGTTCAGTTCTTCGACTGAAGACTGTGTCCTAACATGACCCTCTTTATGTCCAGTTCTATATCCCAGAATTTTACATTCATCACAAGTAGGTATGCTGAGAACGAGCCTGAGTTTCTCTGTGTTGGAGTGGAGATTTCAATACTGAGGGAGGTTTTTCTCCTTAAATGCAGAATGAGGGGTTGAGGAAAATCCGTGTTGAGATAGTATGTAAAATTGAATGGGGGAAGGGAAATGGGAGATTTAACCAGGAATTGGGGGTGGAGGTGATGTGAGTTTCTGATTGGTTATGTTAGGAATTTGGCCTTTAAAAATATTGATAATTTTAGCAAACCTTTAACTGATGATGGTTTTAGCAAAGCATTTAACACATGATATGGCAAGCTGTGTTCTAAAACCTCTGTCTTTATGTACATAATCTGTGTTCCCAATAGGTAGCTGTGTACCTACTTACAGGTGAGAAAATGGAGGCATTAAAAAAATTGAAATTCATACCAATAGTTTATGGTAATCAGGATTTGACCCTAGTCATCTAGCTTACCTCATAGCAGGCTCCTTCAACCTTTTAATACCTATTGAAGCAAAAGACAGAGGCTTTAAGATCATATTCCTCATTAAACGTGGATGAAAAATAACTTCATCTATTTCTTCTGCAGTAGAGCAATAACTTAGCCATATATTATCTGCCTTTAGAGTTATTGCAAACACTGGATAAGATATAATTTGTCTATTAGCAAATAGGAGTGATTGTGCCATTTTAGTATATTTTATAATGGAGGCTTGTCATTGTTTCTAGTTGGATGAAAATAGGGACTAGGCAGTGAGGGTTTCATAAATACAAAAGGAAAATTCCTGGGCAAGTTGTGAAGTGTATCTTTATTCTTGGGTTTTTATGCAAATTGAATCCCACACACCATTTGAAAATAACTGTGTTGGGGTTATATGGTTTATTGTAAGCAGGGCATGTACTATTTTTCATATTTGGCTTTATAATATTTTTATCTGAATCATTTTTACCGTGCTCCTTGGAGAAGAGGTAACTTTTTTTTTAATTCCTCATGATTTCTGCCCTATACTTAGCCTTTTGGTAACTTTCTAAAATTTTATTTTACTGAAAAATGCAGCACTGATAAATCATTGGTCTTCCATATAGAGTGGATTTAAAATTTATACACTCTGACTCAGGTAGGTAGAAATACAACTTTATTCCTTCATAACTGAATATTGCTTGCTCACCAATACCCATTTCTGCTTAAGGAAGGAATACTCTTATGCCACTTGAATTTATCTCACCCACTTCCAGTCTAAGTCTCTTGATTTTAGGTTAAATCCAACTCTCTAGAGAAGATATTTACTCTTTCAGAGTTTTTTCCTTGCCCCTTCTCTTTGCCTTTTACTGTGGTCTGGTGGGACCATGAGTTCAATGTTACATGTAGCATGATGAAGTGGAGAGGAGGCCTGAGGTTCTTGCAGACTTTGGTTCTTGCGGACTTCCACCAAAGAGTGTCACTCCTGGCTCTTCCATGTTGACTGACCGGTGCAGTTGTGGATGAGATCAGTTACCTACTCTTTCCTTTTGTGTTATGCTTTGAGATCCATCTCCTGGTAGACTAAGCTCCCATCTTAATGTTTACTTGCACTTTCCCCCGCCAAGATTAGCTTGGCTGCCATTTAATCCCTAGCTTGGACCATCTACCCTAACTTCTTCTCGGTGTTACCACCTCTTGATTAATGACCAGCTGCTGCCTTTAGGAAAGATCTGTGTCTTACACTGGAGCCTTACATTAGGCCAAGTGGAATTTCCACATCTTCACACATTGAAGCTGCCCTATGTTAATGTAAGGCACTCTGAAAGACTGCCTCTGCCCATATTCTAGAAAGAAATCCCATGAGTCTGTCCTTCCCACAGATCACCAAACCTATCTGTGAGACTTCTGTTGTTCCCTCAACTGAAGATTTCCTCTGTAAATGGTGCAAGACTGGCTGTGTCAGGGACCATGCTTACATCTGTGTTGTTCCTTGAATTCTTAGGGCTCCTCCCCCCAGGTCAAATGCCTCTCTCTCTCTCTCTTTTTATTTGGTCTGGCAAACTGCTCCTGTTTATTTCCCTACTCAGTGCTTATCCTGCTCTCTGATTCTACCAACCACTGATATATGGAAGCTTAAAACAATCAAAACAAAAGGCACTTCTCTCTTTCTTGTCTAATTGTTGCCAATCAGAATGTCTTGGGCTCTAAATCTCTTGTGTGGGTTGTGTCTTTGAAAAAATGACTACTTTTGGAAGTTGCAGTTGAATGAGGAATTTACTTCTCTAGGCTGCATCTCCTGCTTCCTCTTTTGAACTTATATTGTCTCACTCTCCTGGTCTATTTTTAGTGAAAAAGGATTGTATGGGAAAAAAAAACTGCAGAGAAAGAATATAATTTGGATAATATTTATAAATATTAGCCAACTTTACTAGTAGATTGGAGCTGCTTTAATGCCAATTTGGAAAAATACTTAATTTCCCAGTGAGTTAAGATTCTCTCCCTGATTGAGAGATGTCCCTTAGCATGTTAAGATTATGTATTAAGCTTTCTGTAGCAAATATTTACCATGCATCACTATTGGGGGGCTGGGGATATAGCAGAAAATAAAATAAACAAAAAAGTTGCACTCATAGAGTTGATAGTCTAAAAAGAAATAGAAAATGTATAGATAGCAAAACATGAAGGACTTTATATAGTTATCAATGTTATGGAGACAATATAATGAGGAAGAATGGCAAAAAGTCTGGAAGAAGCAAAGCCTTTTGAAGTTTTAAATAAAGTGATGAAAGCTGAAAAATCTTCAAGAGGTGAGGGAGCAAGCCATATGGCAGATGGATGTTGGTTCAGGCAGAGGAATAGCAAGTAGAAAGTTTCTGAGGCAGGAATAACCTTGTTGTGTTCAAGCAAGAGCAATAAAACAGCAGCTGAAGCAGAGTAAGGCAGGGAAAAGATAGAAAGAAATGAAGTACAGAGGTCATGAAGGAAGAGAAGTGATGGGCAGATCGTGGAAACCCTTGCAGACCATCAGAGGAATTGTGGCTTTGATTCTGAGGGAGAAGGAGATCCAATGGAAGTTTTTGGTCAAGAAATGGCATGAATGGCTCACTTTTTAACAGACTTTCCCTAGTTGAGAATAGACTGGAGCAAAGGGTAAAATGAAGAGATTCCATGCAGGAAGCTGTTTTAGAAACTGAAATAAGTGAGAGAGCTCGTTCAGAACAGGGATGCAGTGCTGTGAGTTATGTAAAGTGTGGGTGTGTTGGTTATATGTGTGGAGATCACCCAGACATTTGGGGAACCCACCCTGCATAATGGTTAAAACACACAGGGTCTCTGTGGTCAGGCTGCTTGTAGTTCAAGCACTTACTGTGAAGTCTTGGAGAATTCCACTACAGCCTAAGGCTCATGGGGCTTTAATGAGGATTAAATGAGAAATAACATGAAAAGCAAAAAAAAAAAAAAATCGTGCCTAGCTCATAAAATTCCAACCATTATCTGGCACCATTAATGTCACAGTTTCTTTTATTGTTGAACTCAAAAAAAGCAAAGTTGTGATCATTTAGGGTGTTTGTTTTTCATTTTTGTTTTTCTCCCTGTGATTTGCTTTCAGTCCGTGTACCTGGTGTTCTCCTCCCCCTTGAAAAAACAATCAGCAACAAAAAAAACTTTCAGTGCTTTCAAGATTTATCTGGTATAGGTGCTGAGAAGTAAAATACAGACCTTCTGCTTCTTGAGCCCTGCACTTGGTTTTCTGCACTTGGTTTTCAATTTGAAAGCCATGCAAAGATGCACTTGAGTATCAAATAATACATAAAAGTAAAAATTTGATAGATTTCTCATATCACGTTACTAAGTTGTTAAATAATTTCTTTGCTGATGCATAGTATACATTTGGTTCCTGAGTGGGAACTCTGTAGGAAGAATAAAGGCTCTTAAGAGCCATTTGATTGGCAGGTGTATTGGACTGCATCCTAATCATGCGCAAGCAGGGAGCATGATGAGAGTCAACACCAATAGCTGCCATGCAGGTAGCACTGAGTGTGTGCCAGGCCCTGGGCCACGTCCATGAACTCTCATCCTGTAATACAGGTGATATTACTCCTACTATCTAGATAAGTGAGGCTCAGCACTATAGTTTCCAGAGATGTAAATAGCCATCTCTAGAAGAATTCTTATTTCACATCTTGGTTTTTCATTGCAGAATGCTGCTGCTGCTAAGTCGCTTCAGTCGTGTCCGACTCTGTTTCACCCCATAGATGGCAGCCCACCAGGCTCCCCCATCCCTGGGATTCTCCAGACAAGAATACTGGAGTGGGTTTCCATTTCCTTCTCCAATGCATGAAAGTGAAAAGTGAAAGTGAAGTCGCTCAGTCATGTCGGACTCTTAGCAACCCCATGGACTGCAGCCTACCAGGCTCCTCCATCCATGGGATTTTCCAAGCAAGAGTACTGGAGTGGGGTGCCATTGCCTTCTCCGCATTGCAGAATAGCTCACTCAATCTTGGGCAGCATTCACTCTTGATGTGCCCTTGGCATCTTATAATCTAACAGAGGGTGCATATAATAGTTAGTGAGGCTTTCCCTTTTCTGAGCTCACACTTTTCAGTTGCACTTAGAATGGTTTCCAATCTTCCTACATAGGAGCATGTCTGAACTTCAGGTGTATGCATGTGCTCTCTTTAAAACCACATTTCCATAGTTGGTTTAAGTGCAAGTTCTTCTCATGTTCCTTCATAAGCCGGCTTTCAATACTGTTAAAACATTTTTGCAGCTCTTTTTAAAATTCTTTTGGAGTTTCTTGCATCTTCTGGTCCTATCGGTGCTCCCAAATGCTCTGAGGTACAGACTATTTTGCACTCTGATGGTGTTCTTGGGGGGCTCACTCATGCACAAAGATAGGATCATCAGAAAGTGAGTGATGGGTCATGAACACATGCAGTAGCTACGTGGCTGTTGGGAGACAAGATGTTGCATTTCACCACTCCATCTTCACTGTGGAGTGAGCTGAAGAAAATACTGAAGCCATATGGGCCATTTAGGCTGTGAGGGAGGAGGTTCCAGCTGTTAGATACAGATGGGGGTCTCCAGAGGTTATGATATCCTCAGCATTTGAAAGCTTTTAGGCTAGGAACTCAGAAGTAAGCATTACTGCAGAATATGATTGACTTGTTTTCCACCTGGTACCTTAATGTAGCAACAAATGAACTCAGTCTCTGGAATTTCAAAGTCATGATTAAACTGTTAAAGATGACTTTAAAAGAAACACGCCATTCATTTTCCTGAGTTTGCAGAACTGCCCAAAGACCAGAGATGCAGGTGAGAAATGTCATAAGACTTATCCTCCCGGAAATGAAAATCAATACCCCATTCTAAATCTACACTCCTCTGTCTATATGAACCCATTAAATGATGCAACGATAGATTATCATAATCAGAATCCTGATTCCATTTAAAGGGAGAAGGAGCAGAGTTTACTTCGAATCCTAAGCCATCAGTCATCATTGATGCTGGGGACTCATAAACAAGTGGTGAGGATTAAGGGATTTATCAGAGAAGGCTCAGATGGGGCTACTCACCAGCTCCACTGCACAGGCAGTAAGAGATTAGTAGAGGAGTTACTGTCAGTAACAGCTGCAGGACAAGATTTTTGATAAAACGTGGTTAAGGACAGCTTTATTAACTACTTTTGTTGGTGTTTTCTCCGAGTTGCACCATAATGCTGGGCTGGAGTCTCTCTCTTTTTTTCCTCCAGAAACCCCATGCAGGGGGTAGATTTTTTCCCTATACGATTGCTCTCTTTCAGTTCACTGGCGATCTCTCCTTTCATCATTTTACTTACCATATTGTGTGTGTGTGTGTGTGTGTGTGTGTGTGTATACACATTAGAATAAATTTCTGGCTGTGTTGTTTTGATCCGCCAATCCTAGATCCAGCGTGTCTCTCCACATCATGTCAGCTGTGAGATGGTGTGGTCCAGGGCAGGAGACCACAGAGTGAAAAGCCTGGCTCATGTGCCAGGCAGACTTGGGTTTTGCATCCCAGATTAGCATTTTACCAGTCAACCTCACTGGAACCCTGCTTCATCACAATAAAGGCTTTGGTCCAAATTAAGTGTGAGGTCAATGAGGCTGTTATTATTTATCAATTTAGCATCTCTCCCAGGCCCAGTGTCTCCCAACCCCAGATAAGCATCTAGGTTTAGTGTTGCTCTCCAGCATAGCTGGAAAAGAATAACTAATGGCTAGCTTTGAATGTTGTAATTTCATACACTCATTTAATATTGGAAGATATAAACTATAATTCTTATTAGTCATCATCATCATTACCACTACCATCATTTTACGTATGAGAAAGGGAAGGTAAGCAAAACAGTGATCCAGTCCAAATTACAAATCTAAAGCACTCTCTCTTCCTAAAAAAAAACAAAAAGAGAGAGATATTAGTCACACAACAAACCACTTAATTTCTCCCCAACTTATATGTAAACTAGAGCCCGCTGCCTCCCATTCCACTTTCTTCCCCCAATTTACTCCCTTGCTCATAGAGCCCAATGAGACTCACACTTCTCTAGGGTTCTCTCCCAAGATGGGTAGATTGTGACAGGCCACTGGTGAGAAAAGTACTCTTCATTCCTCGTCTCCTTACAAGGAACTGTGAGCAAGAGGAAAGGAGATCAAAAAGGCTTACTCGTCTCAGAGAAAGGCGTGGGCCGCTCTGTATGGGAGCCACCCTGGCTCACCACCTCTTTTCACTCTATGATGCCACCCTGTCATTGTCAGCTGAGTTATGAAGTGAAGTAAACACAGACTTAAGGGATTTGGTGGGTCTACAGATAATTCATTTTTGCTTAAAGTTTTCTGTTCAGAATTTTAAGTCTGAAAAGAGCTTTGGCAGTTTTAGAGTCATTTTGAAAATTGTAAAGACGGATGAATAGGTATTGCTAGACTTTGGTGGGTTTAAGACTGTAAGAACTTAGAGTAACTTGAATCTGGCTTTCTGCCATTTTTCGGAGTTCAGTGTATTGATGGATAAAGATGGGGCTTGGAAAGGTATAGAGGTGACAGATAACATACCCATTTTACACCTGGGAGACCTGATTTGCCTTGGCTTTACTGCATTTAACTTGAATCTTGTTGTCTTTGTATTGCATTGTTTTACCCTCTGCTTCGTTCATTTGTCCTTTCATTTATCATTTATACAGTCACCAGTTTGAGTGCCTGCTCAAGGCTTGGTTCTGTGTTTAGTGATGGGGACATAGCGGTGAGAAGGACCCACCTTTTCTTACTCCTCAGAGACAGAGGAGTCTTTATTACTCCTTAAAATTCTGTGTTAGATGATATTAAAGCACAGGAATATGTTTTAGTTTCTGCAGGTTTTTCAGGATTTTCAAAAGTCTACAGTTCTTTTTATTCCACCCCACTTCGGATTTTAGATTTTCATATTCCTGGGTTTAATTTAGACTGGTCTTTCCTAAAATGCAGAGGAGTAGACAATGGACAGCACTAAGAGTAATTGGATGAAAATCACATAAAAGCTCAAAAATCTAGGCTATTTGTTTGTTCACTCCAAAAAAAGCATTCTTAGTTCATGTCAAGTACATCAGCTTTGCTATTTATTAGTGTATTCTATGAAAACATTGGTTTTAGCTTTTATTTTATTTCAGCAAAAATGCCAACAAAATACAATTAACAATTAAAATGCTCAAAAAAGACAATTTTTCATTGATTTAGTTTGGGATGGTTATTGATATTTTAGAAGTTAACCATTGGTTAGTACAGACTGTTTTTCAGGAGTGACTTGAACATCATAGATTCTAAGTCAGATTCTTACTGCAATTTGAGTTTAGATAATAGCAGTGATTAAAATTAGTAATAGTGATAAATTATAGTAACATTGATAGTAATTTTTCAAAAAGCCTAGATAAAGGGGCAGGAGGGAAATGTGCGGATCTCTCTCCTATAATCTAAGAAAAAGCTGAAGAGGAAGGTTCAGGAAAGGAGGAGGGCAACATGAGGGCCTACAGTATAAGTTGTTAATGAATTTTTATTCTCAGACCCTGATATTGATGTAACTTAAACTCTGCATCTAAATTACAAATGACTAGAAGAGACACTGGAGAAGGCAATGGCACCCCACTCCAGTACTCTTGCCTGGAAGATCCCATGGACGGAGGAGCCTCGTAGGCTGCAATCCATGGGGTCTCTAAGAGTCGGACACAACTGAGCAATTTCATTTTCACTTTTCACTTTCATGCATTGGAGAAGGAAATGGCAACCCACTCCATTGTTTTTGCCTGGAGAATCCCAGGGACCAGGGAGCCTGGTGGGCTGCCGTCTATGGGGTCACACAGAGTCGGACACGACTGAAGCGATTTAGCAGCAGCAGCAGCAGCAGCAGCAGCACCAGCAGAAGAGACACTGTAATAGTTTCAGTTTGGTCCAATTCCCCTTAAGCTGTGCCCAGAGAGACAGGGGCAGAAAGTTGCTGGTCACCAAATAGTGGCTTTGTGAGCTGATGTTCTGATAAAAAATGAGTCAGGCAGTTGAACAATATGCCTTCTTCATTACACCTTTGAGCCTGCCTTACTTATTTACACAGCTTCTCTTATATGTCAGAGGTACCCTAGCTTACCAATTCAGCTATCACACAAGATAAGCAGAGTGCCAGTCATCCTCTACCCAACCGGGAAAAAAACTGAGTCTCATCCAGAGGCTGTATCTAGATGCCGTGTGATGAGTAGCTATAAAACCTGCTTGTTAGTCACTGAGGTTCCTAGGTGATGTGCTCACCTCCCTAATTTTTCACTTGACCTTGTCACGCAGTACGGAGATCTCTAGACAAAATGGTAAATGTACCTATCACTAGTTGCACAGAGTTGAACATGACTGAAGCTACTTAGCAGCAGCAGCAGCAGTGCAACAATGGCACCCCACTCCAGTACTCTTGCCTGGAAAATCCCATGGATGGAGGAGCCTGGTAGGCTACAGTCCATGGGGTTGCTAAGAGTTGGACACGACTGAGCGACTTCACTTTCCCTTTTCACATTCATGCACTGGAGAAGGAAATGGCAATCCGCTCCAGTACTCTTGCCTGGAAAATCCCAGGGATGGGGGAGCCTGGTGGGCTGCCATCTATGGGGTTGCACAGAGTTGGACACAACTGAAGCTACTTAGCAGCACAGCAGCAGTGCAACATGTATATAGTCTTTGGGGAAAAGAGTGGGAACAAAATAATTCAAACCATTTGAAAAATTAAAAATCACTTCAGTAAGATAATCACTTAACCCACAGCAACTAAGAAACTCAAGGAACCAAAAGGAAAACAGGCAGAGCCTTATAAGGAAGCTTTCTGTAGACACTAGTCCTTTGCTAGTATTTATCTTTTGTCTACCCTTCATTCTAGATTTTTTATGTCTTTATGTTGAATACAATGTTTACTGCTCAAGTGTTTGACTCCCTGGTGGCTCTGCCTGTATAAGGTCCTTGTAATCTTTCAATTAATCCTTGTTTCCTTGTTACTTGTCATCACCTTCATCATCACTCTTACATAATACTGTGCATATACCAGGTACAAGGAATTATTAGGCTTGGTGAGATCTACATATGTGTTTATGTAAGTCTGTAATGTGTATATAAATATATATTTTACATATGTATGTATATATATATACATATATTGTTGTTTAGTTGCTCAGTCATGTCCAACTCTTTGTGACCCCATGGATGGCAGCACGCCAGGCTTCCCTGTCTTTCACCATCTCGCCGGAGCTTGCTCAAACTCATGTCCATTGAGTCAGTGATGCCATCCAACCATCTCATCCTCTGTCATCCCCTTCTCCTCCTGCCTTCAATCTTTCCCAGCATCAGGGTCTTTTCTAATGAATTGGCTCTTTGCTATTGGAGCTTCAGCTTCAGCATCAGTCCTTCCAATGAATATTCAGGACTGGTTTCCTTTAGGATTGACTGGTTTGATCTCCTTGCAGTCCAAGGGACTCTCAAAAGTCTTCTCCAACACCACAGTTCAAAAGGATCAATTCTTCGGCATTTAGCCTTTTTTATGGCCCACCTCTCACATCCATACATGACCACTGGAAAAACCATAGCTTTGACTAGATGGACCTTTGCCGGTAAAGTAATGTCTCTGCTTTGTAATACACTGTCTAGGTTTGTCATAGCTTTTCTTTCAAGGAGCAAGCATCTTTTAATTTCATGGCTGCAGTCACCATTTGCAGTGATTTTGGAACCCAAGAAAATAAAGTTTTTCACTGTTTCCATTGTTTCCCCATCTATTTGCCTTGAGGTGATGGGACTGGATGCCATGATTTTTGTTTTTTGAATGTTGAGTTTTAAGCCAGCTTTTTCACTCTCCTCTTTCACCTTCATCAAGAGGCCCTTTAGTTCCTCTTCACTTTCTGCCATAAAGGTGGTGTCATCTGCATATCTGAGCTTATTGATATTTCTCCCAGAAATCTTGATTCCAGCTTGAGCTTCATCCAGCCTGGCATTTTGCCTAATGTACTCTGCATATAATTTAAATACAGCTTTTTTTTGTATATTGTCAAAAAACTACCAGCTTTTTTTTGTATACTGTGTGTTGTATATTTGTGTTTATGGCTAAGCATAGTGAGGTATATTATCCCAGTATAGGTCTTAGCTATTGTCTGTCAGTAACCTTAAAGTTACTTTCATCATTTATTTTTATTATAATTATGGCTTTTTACAGCTTAATTAAAATTTAACTTTATTTTGTATTATTATTTTTTAACACACTTTACACTGAACTTCTATTAATTCAGCTATTTGTAAGGCCAGCTATTTGTAAGGCCTCCTCAGACAACCATTTTTACTTTCTTTTTCTTGAGAATGGTCTTGATTACCACCTTCTGTACAATGTCACGAACTTCCATCCATAGTTCTTCAGGCAATCTGTCTATCAAATCTAATCCTGTGAATCTATTTCTCACGTCCACTGTACATACCTGAATGGTCTAGTGGTTTTCCCTGTTTTCTTCAATTTGTCTGAATTTGGCAATTAGGAGCTCATGATCTGAGCCACAGTCAGTTCCCAGTCTTGTTTTTGCTGACTGTATAGAGCTTTTCCATCTTCTGCTACAAAGAATATAATCAATCTGATTTCGGTATTGACCATCTGCTATTGTCCATGTGTACAGTTGTCTTCTGTGTTGTTGGAAGAGGGTATTTTCTATGACCAGTGTGTTCTCTTGGCAAAACTCAGTTAGCCTTTGCCCTGCTTCATTTTGTACTCCAAGGTCAAACTTGCCTGTTACTCCAGGTATCTGTTAACTTTCTACTGTTGCATTCCAGTCACCTGTGATGAAAAGGACATCTTTTTTTGGTGTTAGTTCTAGAAAATTTTGTAGGTCTTCATAGAACCATTCAACTCAGCTTCTTTGGTGTTAGTGGTTGGGGCATAATAGTGGATTATTGTGATTTTGAATGGTTTGCCTTGGAGATGAACAGAGGTCATTCTCGTTTTTGAGACTGCACCCAAGTACTGCATTTCAGACTCTTTTGTTGACTGTGAGGGCTACTCCATTTCTTCTAAGGGATTCTCACCCACAGTAGTAGATATAATGGTCATCTGAATTAAATTCACTCATTCCAGTCCACTTTATATGTGTGTGTGTGTGTGTGTGTGTATAACTTATTCTATCTTTAAAACAGTTCAAGAGATGATTTTTATAGGGAAAGATTCTTGTCTATTAAGATACATTAAATTGTTTCCTAATATAACAGCTAGGAAGTCATAAAACTGATCTACAGAACTCTTTCGGGGTCTTTCCATTATACTCTATTGCCTTTTACTTACAGAATGAAAACGTTTTTCTCCAGGAAAACTGAACATGTAGGCAAAAGATAAAGCTACTTAATAAAAACAGACTTGGCTAGTGCCACTATGGAATTCTTGTTTCCCAGAAAAAAAAGAAAAAAATGAATCACCGTAATCTGCTGATAATGTTCTAAATTTGAGGGGCCAGCAAGCCACATGGTGGGAGGTTAAATGTAGTGGGTTTCTTGAATTTTATTCAGGACAGGTATGTATCCTTACCGAGAATGAGACCGAGACTCACAAAGTTAAAAGACAGGAATCACAGGGCAATAAAAATGAAATCTAGATTCTGTAACTCTTAGTCTAGTGTTCTTTATATCACTGCTAGTATTTCTAGCTGGAATTAAATAGTGTCATGTAATAGAGCTCTCTATTTCCAAGCCACGCTTTAGATCATTTAGTCTACCCAAAAACAATGATATACATATTATTTCCATAGCTTTTTAATTTTCTTTTAACCATGAGAAAGGAAAACAAACAAACAAGAGTTTGGTTAGTTTACCCACGATCACACTGCTGTGTGACACCGTCAAAATGTTTAATTTAGATCTACCTCACTCCTAATTCATGATGTTTCCACTCTGACATACTATTTACAGCTTGATAAATTTATTGTTTGAAGAGATAAAAGACCTAGGATAGATGTTTCAAAATATCTCAATATTTTAAGCTGTTAAATATTAACTTCTTTTGTTTATTAAAAACTCTAATCTCTTAGACTTCAGACATCCCCACTCACTCCACCAAAATAATCCATCTGTGTGACTCCGTGTATCATCTGTTCACACTGGAGATTTGATAGTGGATTAATTTTGCATCTGTATATTCACAACTTGGACTTTTTGTGGTCTTGGCTAGGTTTTACCTTACTATACAGTGGATTAGGACTCTTAAATAATGATATGTCTCTAGAAAGCAATGAACACTCTAGGTATCATGCTTATATGAGAATCCTCAGATGCTTCTCCAGTCCCTGAATTCTCTACACTGTGAAAGCAAGCTTTGAAAGTCTGTATTTTGACAGCATCTGTGGAAGTGCTTTAAACTCGAAGTCACTTCCAGGCTTTAGAGTTCTTTATTCAGTCACATTCTCCTTTTGAACAATACGGCTTAGAAATTTGTCTGGTAATGGGGGAAAGGCCTTGGTTTCTTTTATTGTCAAATTCCAATTGCTTTGTGAGTGATTGTAAAATGTAGAGCTAGTGTCTGTAATGCAATTGCCTCAGCATAATACAAAATGCTCATTGTCAACTTCTCCTGAGAAAAAACAGTGTACTGCTGTTGTAAAGGATTCTGTTTATACTTCTCCAGTGTTCAGCTGAGTAGTATCTTTAAATGTGTAGGACCATCAACGTGTAACATACATCTGGGTGTCACCAAACTTCTGTCTTTTCTGAGCTGGAAAATGGAGCAGATGCTCTTGGGAACCTGATTTACTTGCCCTATTTCTCTTCAAAAGAGACCCTGGAATTTTTTTCTCTCACATTTCCCCACAGTTGTGGTGTGCCTCCCTTATTGTGGTTTCTAATTAGGATACTGCTGCTGCTGCCGATGCTGCTAAGTCGCTTCTGTCGTGTCCGACCCTGTGCGACCCCAGAGATGGCAGCCCACCAGGCTCCCCCGTCCCTGGGGTTCTCCAGGCAAGAACACTGGAGTGGGTTGCCATTTCCTTCTCCAATAATTAGGATACTCCTTGATACTAAATACATTATTTAAGAGTTTCATCAAAATAAAGCACCGTGTGAGTTGTCCATAAAGGACAATCTATAAAGTGAGCCTTTATCATGTTTCTGTATGTTTATTTGCAGAAGGTGAAACATTAAATTCTGCATAAGAATTCGCTCTCATCTGAGGACCCATGTTGAGTCAATTCAGTTATATGTTGATGTTCTAGCCAGCTTTAGCTGGTTGAGTTTAAATGGGATTAGCTGAGGACAAATCCAGCTTTCCTGAAAAGCACACAATGTAGTTTTCAGAATTTTTGAGATATGATGGTTTAGAAAAGCTTAGTCAGAAGGCATCTGGAATGACATCTCTTTCTTTCTCTGTCTCTCTTTCTCTCTCCCTTTCTTCAAATGTGCATAAGTTAAAGGACTTCCCTCTTGTGTCCCTAAGATTTTGTGTACTTGGACCTTGAGGTCTCTTCAGTAAAACAGAGGCTTTGGGGGCAATCATGCTTCTCTAACCTTTCACCAAGACCTGATATTGTATTGAGATATGCTAAAGCTATAACTCCAGTACTTTGGCCACCTCATGCGAAGAGTTGACTCATTGGAAAAGACTCTGATGCTGGGAGGGATTGGGGGCAGGAGGAGAAGGGGACGACAGAGGATGAGATGGCTGGATGGCATCACTGACTCAATGGACATGAGTTTGAGTAAACTCCGGGAGTTGGTGATGGACAGGGAGGCTTGGCGTGCTGCGATTCATGGGGTCGCAAAGAGTCGGACAC
>NW_011495018.1:23416396-23424607 GCF_000754665.1 Bison bison bison
GTGATGGACAGGGAGGCTTGGCGTGCTGCGATTCATGGGGTCGCAAAGAGTCGAACACGACTGAGCGACTGAACTGAACTGAACTGATGAGCGCATGATTTTAGAAGCTGTGCTTTAGAAAATTTGCATGACCTCAGGAATCATGATTCTGCTGTTTTTTTAGGAGATGGAATAGAGTAGAGCTCCAAATAATTTGGACACTGTATTATTCTTTTTAGATAACTTCACAGTATCTTTTGAATGATTTATATTTGAAGTTTATGAGTTATAAGATTGATAGTCCTCAGAAATTTTACATGATAAGATGTTGCTTTAGACTTAGGTATTCTTCTCTTCACATATGCTCACCAAAATTTCAAGTTCCCCTCTATGATGTGGGGCTGAGCCTTACCTGTAATAATACCAAACCTTTTCAAATATGGAAGCATCTAACTTTCATGGATCCCTTCGCACATCAGGTAATCCAGCTCTTGGATTTTAAAGATCTTATGTAATAATAATAATAAAAAGTATTTATCTGTGTAGTAAAAAAAGTAAACTATTCACCTTTGAACAAAACAGGATCTAAATTTAAAAAAAACAATTAAAGCTTGGCTAACAATGTTTAAAATGTGGAATAAAATAAGCTCATCTTTAAGAGAAATGTGAAAGTTAAGTTACAAACACATAAGGCTATTTCATTTCCACCTCAGAGCCCTTGAGGGCAGAGACAGCCCTGTTATGAGAGCTGGGAAATCATGCTCTGACGACAGGCAACTCTTTGCTTCGAGGGTTTGTGGACGTGTAGGTGTGTTTTAAAAAGCAAATGAACCCTGAAATGAATGTGAAGGAAAACTGTGCAATTCCACAACAAATTATACAATTACAAGTAACTCTGCTGCTTCAAACATGCCAAATGGAAAGTGATCCATTTGGCAAACTGTCTCTTTGGAGGGATCTCTTTTTATCAGTTTTAAACAGGTTATTTTCTTCACAGACATAGAAACACAATCAGGTATATTATATTTGTGTGAGTTGAAAGACGATGAGAGGATTTTTCTAGCACTTTCCCATTAGTCCAGGTAGCTTACTACAATGGTGTGCTTTGTGGATTCTTCTCTATCATAGCCACAGATGGGACCAGTGACTACTGAGTAGCTCTTGTTTTTGTTTTTTTTCTCATTGATGTTACTCCTTTTCATTCTGTTTCTCTCCATTATACATTGCTTTTTTTTCCTTTATGTATCTTCATGTATTTATGAGTTCTAAAAACCTGCTACATCAAGAAATAGACTGATAGCCTAAGCAGGAACTACATAAAATATGATTAGCTTTTCTGAATATGATAGGATGCAGTGGTTATAAAATGCATAGAGGAGAAAACAGTGCTGAAAGGAACTCAAGTCTTTCACCTACAGAAGGCTGACTTGGGGAGCAATAGATGAGAACCATTCTCAACATGGCAAATTTTCTGGGTAAGTGATAGAGTGGTACATTACAGTGGTCAGCATGTCCCAGCATTCACACTCTGTTCACATCATGTATAAAAAGCAATCAAGTCAGTTCTCTTTATTTAAGTGAATTATACAAAATTCCCTGTGAAGAAATGCATTTCTTAGAAACGATTTTTTTTTAGACATCTTATCTTGGGTCAGCCTGTGACTTGGTGACCTGAGACTTGTTTCAGGAGATGTTTTCTTACTTTAGCATGATCCACTGAGTAATCAAGTTATGATGAGATTGACCTCCTGCAACACAACTATAATTCACAAATACACACATACCTCTTATATTCATAGCAGCACTGGTCACAAGAGCCAAAACATGGAAGCAACTTAAATGTCCACCAACAGATGAAGGGATAAAGAATATGTGGTACCTATATACATTGGAATATTAGTCATAAAAAAGAATGAAATGATGCCATTTGCTGCAACATGGACCTAGAGATTATCATACCAAGTGAAGTGAGTCAGAAAGAGAAAGACAAACACTATATGATATCACCTATATTTGGGATCCAGACATAGAGAACAGACTTATTGTTGCCAAGGTGGAGTGGGGATGAATTAGAACTTTGGCATTAGCAAAGGCAAACTACTGTGTATAGAAAAGGTCCTACTGTACAGTACAGGGAACTATATCCAATATCCTGTGATAAACCATTATGAAGAAGAATATTGAAAAGAAGAATGTACATACATATGCAAATGCACTTCAATAAAAACATTAAAAAAAATGATTGGCCTCCTGTAGAACAGAAAGGAAAAGATTAAAGAGGTAGTTTAGGGGTGGCTTCCCTGATATCTCAGCTGGTAAAGAATCCGTCTACAATGCAGGACACCATGGTTTGATTCCTGGGTCTTCCTGGAAAAGGGATAGGCCACCCTCTCCAGTATTCTTGGCTTCCCTTATGGCTCAGATGGTAAAGAACCCACCCACAATGCAGGAGACCTGGGTTTGATCAATAGGTTTGGAAGACCCCCTGGAGGAGGGCATGGCAACCCACTCCAGTATTCTTGCCAGGAGAATCCCCATGGACAGAGAAACCTGGAAGGCTACAGTCCATGGGATCATAGAGTTGGACACAACTGAGTGACTAAGCACAGCACAGGCCTGCAGGTTCTGGAATAAGACAGACTTGAAACTGAGTTGTCTCTACAGTACTTCATAGCTTTGTGATGAAGTTGACAACCTCTCTGAACCTCTGTGGATTCAGTTATAAAATTCATCAGTAAGATGATAAGTGTAATGCATGTAACACCCTGTTTCTTAAGGAGTACATCAGCTGTGATCAGGAAAGACAGATGGAGGAATAGAGAGAAGGTTCTAGTATAGAATATAGCACCCTGGGGACCAACAGTGTCTTTTGAATTTTCTACAATCTCTTACTTTAAATATAATGTTCAAGGCATTCAGATAGACTGTAATTAATTTAGGATATTGTATATTACTTTTATTGTTTTAACAATTGAGTTTTACAGGTGAATAAAGAGTAAAACTTGTTAAAATTTGCTTTTCTAATTGTCATAACAATGGGCCAACTTTTAGGTCTCTGTGCTTGAAGTGTTTCTGGTGGAAGTGTGATACCTTCTTCATGTTTTGATTAGAGAAGGTCCTTCACATGCAGAGCTCTTTATAAAATGTTGCCCTGGTTGATTACCAAGGAGCAGATCGTACCAAGAAGTATGTTTTTATGAGACCACTCAGGGAGATACTGAAGGGCAGGGAAGCCTTGGCATGCTGCAGTCCATGGAGGCTGCAAAGAGTCAGACATAACTTAGTGACCGAATGACAACACAGGGACTTGGAGATGGAATCACGGTTGTCAAAGAGTGTATGATTTTTTTTTTTTTAATGTAATTTAAGGAAGTAAGTTGCCTTTAAATTGGAGGCATGATTGATGTTCAGAATCCCTCCTGGCTAATGCTAGAGTGACTCGAGTTCAAGGGAGATCATTTCATTTCACTGGTTGCCTGCAGATTGCAGAGGGTATCTCAGGGAGAGATTTAGTGCCAGGGAACTTAGCAGAAAGCCCTCTCTTGGCAGCGGGATGACTACACACTGAAAACAACATTATTGTTTAGTGGCAGCCACTCAGAAAAAGCACTGGGGGTTTTGTCATTCATTGGAAGACTTGGAGGGTGCTAATAAAATACATTAGAGGCAGGTTGTTCAAAATAGTTCTAAAAATGGAAAAGAATCCAAATGTTTATTGCACCAATTTTATTGCTGGGAAACACGGGCTTTATGATCAGAGTGTTTGTAATATATTCAGTTGGGTCTCTGAAGAATTTCAGGCTGGTGAGAATTATTTGGATTGCATGAGCATAATTATGTTACAATTTGAGAGCTAAATCTCTCTTTGTTTTTATCATACATTTTATTTTATTAATCTTTTAGATGGGAGCTGCTCATGAGGAAAATTGTTCACCCGCCAAAGGCAAGAGCTGGGGTCTGTCCAAGACCTTCATTATTAGCCAGTAAATCCGGGTTTTGTGTCAGCTCAGAGTTCTCCCTTTGGTGAGGTTTTCGTGGCATCTGTGTTAAATTCCACTGAGTCGTCACTCCACCAAGGATTCTAGTCAGAGACAATGAGTTTCTTACACAGAATCTTCCTGGTTTGTCTCTGGAGAATCTCTTGCCTCAAATTTTTGTTATCCACATTCCAGAATTGGGGAGTCAAATATTTTTAGAGTGTTAATTAGCTGACATCCTGGCATCCAGCAAACTCTCTCTTTTCTTGTTCTTCCCTTGTTCTGTAAGATAAAGCAGCAAGTCTTTGGTAATGGTGGTTATTGGAGCAAATGGTGATTGTTCACTCCCTTGGTGTCTCCTGCAGGAATAAATGCTATGATCGGCTGAAGCAGCACACAAAGCCAACCCTCCACTCAAGCCAACATTCTAGAATGGGGCTATTTAAAATATTTAAAAGATGTATAGTTATTTAAAAGATACATAGCTCTCGTTTACTTAACATGTGACCCAGTTACTAATCGGATCTATGTTAGCATACCTGTGGAACACCTCCCAAGAATGGTGACAATTCTATATTTTGTCAGAGATATTACCACCTTCAGAGCATTGCCTTATGATCCTACCCCTATTTTTAATCAATAAAGTCTTGAGTGACTATTATGTATTTCATGAGAGATACAGTATCATAAAATGTGGCAAGTGGATTCAGTGAATTTAAGGCTAGTTTCAGAGAGACCTTACATAAATACAACCACAGTGAAGCAATAAATGACTTTATAATTGTTCAGTACTAAATTATAAGATATAGGATGTTGTTGCTTTGGACTTTCAGAAGAGAGGGATGGTGGTTAGACAGTGGTGGTCCTAGAAGAATGGTCAAGTACAAAGGTATAAGTAATTCAAAGTGTGAAGAGTTTCCTAAACACAGATGGTGGAGAAAAATGCAAAGAGCAGCTTGTGGGAGAAAACTGGGTGCTGAGGGAGGGTTAGAGAACTGGGTTGAATAGGAGAGGTGTGTCCAGACCAAAGGCATTCATTATTTTTGGAAGTGTTTTCATCGCTAGAAAACTCTTCAGTCTGGGATCTGGCCAAGACTGTTATGCAGGAGGATTTCACATGCAAAGTCCGTACCCCATAATTCAATGTCAAAGACAGTCTCCCCTCCCTTGAGTGACAAATTACCTTCTCTTTTCTAATCTTGTTTTGAATTCTCTGCAAGCTGAGTTAGAACGCTGGTGAATTGAATTAGTATTTTTTATCCCAAACATTTGTACTGTTCCAGGGTGGAACCCCCCTTTTTTTTCTATTTAACACTGTGACCTTTTTCTCCAAAAAGTTAACATTCTACAATGGAAGGTTTTCTTGCTGAATTAAAGAAAAGAGAATCATTTTCCCAAATAATTCTGTGATAGTATTTAATGCTGTGCATCACATAGGAAAGACACTTCAAAGTTAATATACTGGGCTTCCTCTAAATTTTTGAATCTCTGTTAATACTCATAGCACTTTATATTGATTATAAGTGATGAAGAAATAGCAGTTCCATTTAACAGGTGGGAACCATGAGTTTTCCAGGCCTTGAATGCTGGTTTGGAATTTTAAAAATTTGTGAAAAAGGCTTATCTGATTTCCCAAATTATCAACCCAATTCTCTTCCTAAATTCTGACCTCTTTTCCTAAATGTTCTCTTCTCCCCTAGTTGCCGTATTCTCATCTAAATCTCTTCTTTCCCCCTTGATACATACAGCATGCGTAGAGTAGATTGTCATTTGCTAAACTCAGCAAAGGGAAGCACTGTGTTCAAGAAGAGGGGAAGCTCTGGAGTCAGATCGAGTTTGAGAACTGGCTCTGTGTTTCACATCAGTGTGGCCTCGATCCAGTTATTCAGCTCTTCTGTGTTTCATTTCTCTTAACTGTAAAAACATACAGTACTGGTGCCTGCATAATACATTGCTGTGGGGATTAAATGAGATATGATGTATCAAATGCTTAGTACGAGGCTTGTTTTATAGTAGTAAACGTCGGCAGTTATTAATAACTTTATATTATGCTTGGTACAGCTGCTGCTGCTGCTGCTAAGTCCCTTCAGTCATGTCCAACTCTGTGCGACCCCATAGACGGCATTCCACCAGGCTCCCCCGTCCCTGGGATTCTCCAGGCAAGAACACTGGAGTGGGTTGCCATTTCCTTCTCCAATGCATGAAAGTGAAAAGTGAAAGTGAAGTCACTCAGTCGTGTCCGACTCTTAGCGACCCCATGGACTGCAGCCTACCAGGCTCCTCCGTCCATGGGATTTTCCAGGCAAGAGTACTGGAGTGGGGTTCCATTGCCTTCTCCTGGGTACAGCTAGTCTATTTTTATTGTATGATTATCTTTGTTTTATGTTTTCCTAAGCTCCATCTTGCATTTCTTTTTGTGTAAACGTCTAGAAAATACCATAGTAAAGTGATACCTGTTAATTTATGTTTGACAATAACTAGTGGTGGGCTAAGTAGTAAGCTTAAAAGAATGATATAATTTTATAGTATGTATTTTTTAAACATTTTAAGATTGAGTTTAGAATTCATACAGCAGGTAACATTGATTATGTCACCTAATTCAAACTGTAAGTGTTTGTAAAAATGGTATTCAATTTTGGAAATCTGATTACTGAATGAAATGTTTAAGTATATTCAAGACTGGAAACATGTCTACACTATGCAGAAGACCTCAGAGATGCATCACAGGATAGAAACTAATAAAACATCAGAGGGGGGAAATGAAAAAAACAAAAAACACATGAAAGTCTAAGTCAGTGGAGACAGAAAGTATGAAGGAAGAGGACTGGCGATGAAAAATAGGACACATCCCTCCGAGGTAGAGTCATTAGAAGTAACAGATGCACATAATCAACTAGCTGCTTTCATCTTGAAAAGCAGAACAGATAAAGGATGCATGTCACATCTGAGTGATGCAGTAGAAAGTCCTTCTCAAGATTTACTGAACAAACTATTCTGATGAAAAAAATGTTTCATTCATTCTAAAGTCCTAGACCTCCAGTATTGTGTGTGAGAAATGGCTTTGGGGATAGTAACGCCTACCACTAGAATAATTAGAAAAATAAACTCCAGGGAATATCTAGGATGATGTTCACCCTGTTCGCCTAGGATGATGTTCACCAGCTCACCATGAAGTTCACCTCACTGGGAATCAAAATCATATGTATCTATTTCCTCACAAAAACTTGTATGATGCTCTCCCCAAAGCTCCATCACTGGACTTATTAAGTGTTGATTCTGAGAACAAAGAGTAGATTATGCTTAGACTGAACCACATGAATACACAACATTTCTTTACACGCTGTTGATTATTAGTAAATATTTGTTGGAAGAAGGAATTAAACTTTGTTCAAATGCTGCATGTTATGCTGGTACAGACAGTTTTGTGATTTTGGGGGGTGATATGTTTATTGTTTAGATGAGATACCACAAGAAATATCAATGGTACGGGATGATATGTGCTAAGAAAAATATTTTAAAAGTCTTCTGTAGTCAGATAGGTTTGGGATATTCTGACTTATGGAGTGTTAAATAGATTTCTTGACTGTAGGACTTCAGAGAATTTAATATGCCTGAGTGCCCTGTGAATCATCAAGAAGTCTATATTGCTAAGCTTATTTCGCTATAGGCAAGCTTTTCAAAGTATCTCACAGTACTATGTTTTGCTAAACACAGTCAAAAGCCTAGCAGGAGACTTTGATATTCACAATGTCATTAACTGCTTAGCGGCCCTCAGAAGCTGATGATCTGAGATAATGTGTAGTCAGCATCTAGGTTTCAGCCCTTGTATAGAATATTTCTTTCTTTGTTTGTTAGTGCTGATGTTGCTACTGCTGCTAAGTCGCTTCAGTCGTGTCTGACTCTGTGCGACCCCATAGATGGCAGCCCACCAGGCTCCCCTGTCCCTGGGATTCTCCAGGCAAGAACACTGGAGTGGGTTGCCATTTCCTTCTCCAATGCATGAAAGTGAAAAGTCAAAGCAAAGTTGCTCAGTCGTGTCCGACTCTTAGCGACCTCATGGACTGCAGCCTACCAGGCTCCTCCGTCCATGGGATTTTCCAGGCAAGAGTACTGGAGTGGGGTGCCACTGCCTTCTCTGTGTTTGTTAGTGAGTCCAGCTATTTGCCACCTTCTCAATTTTCCTTCCAGGTGGTGTCACAATTTTCAAGTAATAAAACTTGGTTTCTTTATTGGGAAAAAAAAAAGATATAAGAAG
>NW_011495018.1:23424707-23424918 GCF_000754665.1 Bison bison bison
GCTGTGGTCCTAGTGTGATTAGATTGACTAGTTTTCTGTGACTATGGTTTCAGTGTGTCTGCCCTCTGAGGCCCTCTTGCAACACCTACCGTCTTACCTGGGTTTCTCTTACCTTGGACGTGGGGTATCTCTTCATGGCTGCTCCAGAAAAGTGCAGCCACTGCTCCTTACCTTGGCTGAGGGGTATCTCCTCCTGACGCCCCTCCTGACC
>NW_011495018.1:23425018-23426966 GCF_000754665.1 Bison bison bison
TCTTTATTGGGAAAAAAAAAAGATATAAGAAGAAAAATTTTAGCTAGAAAATGGAGATTGTAGAGATATTAAGGAATAGAAAAATTTTAGCTAGAAAATGGAAGTTGTAGAGATATTAAGGAATAAAAAATTGAATTCAGCTGTGATTTTTTTTAAACAGCAACACGTCCACCATGTGATTTGTATAGAAACAAGAGCGATTCGAGAACAGATTGTACTAAATGCTCCAGCTGGTGCAAAAGTTGCTCTTCATATAGCAAATAGAACTTTACTGAAACTTAGACCATTTGTATATGAAACTATGCACAAGAAGTGGACAGCTTTAGAAACATGAATGGAGAAATTCAGGACTCTGAAGGAAGTGTTCTGTATTTGTGAATTTCTGATAATTGTCATGATTTTTCCACTGAGGGTATTAATCTAGCTTCTGTTGGGTGGTAAGTTTACCCAGTTCTCTGTGCTATCTTTGGTGCCAAGAACATTTACTCTAAAAAAGGCATTGGCTTCATTTTGTAGCCGAGGAAACTGAGGTCCAGAGAGATCAAGACACTTGATAACCTCATCATACAGGACTGGAGTTTCAAAGCAAAGCCTGCCTACCTCCAAACTCTCTCGACTGCACTATACTTCTTTTTAATGAGAAAGCAACTTTCTTAAATTAGGATTAACTAAAGAGTCTGAATGGTCTAGTGGTTTTCCCTACTTTCTTCAATTTAAGTCTGAATTTGGCAAGGAGGAGTTCATGATCTGAGCCATAGTCAACTCCCGGTCTTGTTTTTGCTGACTGTATAGAGCTTCTCCATCTTTGGCTGCAAAGAATATAATCAATCTGATTTCGGTGTTGACCATCTGGTGATGCCCATGTGTAGAGTCTTCTCTTGTGTTGTTGGAAGAGGGTGTTTGCTATGACCAGTGCGTTCTCTTGGCAAAACTCTGTTACCCTTTTCCCTGCTTCATTCCATATTCCAAGGCCAAATTTTCCTCTTACTCCAGGTGTTTCTTAACTTCCTACTTTTGCATTCCAGTCCCCTATAATGAAAAGGACATCTTTTTTGGGTGTTAGTTCTAAAAGGTCTTGTAGGTCTTCATAGAACTGTTCAACTTCAGCTTCTTCAGCATTACTGGTTGGGGCATAGACTTGGATTACTGTGATATTGAATGGTTTGCCTTGGATACGAACAGATCATTCTGTCATTTTTGAGACTGCATCCAAGTAGTGCATTTCGGACTCTTTTGTTGACCATGATGGCTACTCCATTTCTTCTGAGGGATTCCTGCTGGCAGTAGTACATATAATAGTCATCTGAGTTAAATTCAACCATTCCAGTCCATTTCAGTTCACTGATTCCTAGAATGTTGACCTTCACTCTTGCCATCTCCTGTTTGACCACTTCCAATTTGCCTTGATTCATGGACCTAACATTCCAGGTTCCTATGCAATATTGCTCTTTACAGCATTTGGGCCTTGCTTTTATCACCAGTCACATCCACAACTGGCTATTGTTTTTGCTTTGGCTCCATCCCTTCATTCTTTCTGGAGTTATTTCTCCACTGATCTCCAGTAGCATACTGGGCACCTATTGACCTGGGGAGTTTCTCTTTCAGTATCCTATCATTTTGCCTTTTCATACTGTTCATGGGGTTCTCAAGGCAAGAATACTGAAGTGGTTTGCCATTCCCTTCTCCAGTGGACCACATTCTGACAGCCCTCTCTACCATGACCCGCCCGTCTTGAGTGGCCCCACGGGCATGGCTTAGTTTCATTGAGTTAGACAAGGCTGTGGTCCTAGTGTGATTAGATTGACTAGTTTTCTGTGACTATGGTTTCAGTGTGTCTGCCCTCTGAGGCCCTCTTGCAACACCTACCGTCTTACCTGGGTTTCTCTTACCTTGGACGTGGGGTATCTCTTCATGGCTGCTCCAGAAAAGTGCAGCCACTGCTCCTTAC
>NW_011495018.1:23427696-23452291 GCF_000754665.1 Bison bison bison
GAAAGTGCTGCACTCAATATGCCAGCAAATTTGGAAAAGTCAGCAGTGGCCACAGGACTGGAAAAGGTCAGTTTTCATTCCAATCCCAAAGAAAGGCAATGCCAAAGATTGCTCAAACTACTGCACAATTGCACTCATCTCACACGCTAGTAAAGTAATGCTCAAAATTCTCCAAGCCAGGCTTCAGCAGTACGTGAACTGTGAACTTCCCGATGTTCAAGCTGGTTTTAGAAAAGGCAGAGGAACCAGAGATCAAATTGCCAACATCCTCTGGATCATGGAAAAAGCAAGAGAGTTCCAGAAAAACATCTGTTTTTGCTTTATTTACTATGCCAAAGCCTTTGACTGTGTGGATCACAATAAACTGTGGAAAATTCTTCAAGACATGGGAATACCAGACCACCTGACCTGCCTCTTCAGAAACCTGTATGCAGGTCAGGAAGCAACAGTTAGAACTGGGCATGGAACAACAGACTGGTTCTAAATAGGAAAATGAGTATGTCAAGGCTCTATATTGTCACCCTGCTTATTTAGCTTATATGCAGAATACATCATGAGAAACGCTGGGCTGGATGAAGCACGAGCTGGAATCAAGATTGCCGGGAGAAATATCAATAACCTCAGATATGCAGATGATACCACCCTTATGGCAGAAAGTGAAGAGGAACTAAAAAGCCTCTTGATGAACGTGAAAGTGGAGAGTAAAAAAGTTGGCTTAAAGCTCAACATTCAGAAAACGAAGGTCAGGCATCTGGTCCCATCCGTTCATGGGAAATAAATGGGGAAACAGTGGAAACAGTGACAGACTTAATTTTTTTGAGCTCCAAAATCACTGCAGATGGTGACTGCAGCCATGAAATTAAAAGACGCTTACTCCTTGGAAGAAAAGTTATGACCAACCTAGATAGCATATTCAAAAGCAGAGACATTACTTTGCCAACAAAGGTCCGTCTAGTCAAGGCTATGGTTTTTCCAGTGGTCATGTATGGATGTGAGAGTTGGACTGTGAAGAAGGCTGAGCGCCGAAGAATTGATGCTTTTGAACTGTGGTGTTGGAGAAGACTCTTGAGAGTCCCTTGGACTGCAAAGAGATCCAACCAGTCCATTCTAGAGGAGATCAGCCCTGGATGTTCTTTGGAAGGAATGATGCTAAGGCTGAAACTCCAATACTTTGGCCACCTCATGCGAAGAGTTGACTCATTAGAAAAGACTCTGATGCTGGGAGGGATTGGGGGCAGGAGGAAAAGGGGACGACAGAGGATGAGATGGCTGGATGGCATCGCCTACTTGATGGACATGAGTTTGAGTGCACTCCGGGAGTTGGTGATGGACAGGGAGGCTTGGCGTGCTGTGATTCATGGGTCGCAAAGAGTCGGACACAACTGAATGACTGAACTGAACTGAACTGAAGAGTCACTATTTCTGACTTGTGGTATCAGAATTTCAAGCCCTTTATTTTAATATCTAAAATCCAGTATAATATGATTAGTTCTAAAACTTCACTATCTGATTTAGGAAACTCACAGTAATTATCTTTAATTTTCTTCCAGGTTGTACTCAATAAGGCTGATTTTTATAGATGCCCACTGCCCCATTTTTGGATAGTTATGCCTTGAATAGCTACTGTCTAACAAATAGTGAACATTCAATAAATGTGAGTTACCATTATCAGAAACAGACATAGAGAATAGACTTATGGGCGTGGGGAAAGGAGAGGAGAGGGTGAGATGTATGGAAACTCACATTACCCTATGTAAAATAGATAGCCAACAGGAATTTGCTGTATGGCTCAGGAAGCTCAAACAGGGGCTCTGTATCAACCTAGAGGGGTGGGATGGGAGGCAGATGGGAGGGAGGTTCTAAAGGGAGGGGATGTATGCCTACCTATGGCTGATTCGTGCTGAGGTTTGACAGAAAACAACAACATTCTGTAAAGCAATTATCCTTTAATAAAAACAAAATTACATGTAACTTTGAAAAAAATAAAATATCAGGCAAAAATAAAATAAAAAACAAATGTGAGTTATCATTATCTATGGTAACAGGTAGTGACAGAAATTCTGCTATAGAATGCATCTTATTTAAAAAGTATCCAAGCCCACATTAAATGTTATGTTCTCCATGTAACCTTCTCTAGTCTCCTGATTTAGAATATCTCTCCATATCTTAAGTGTACATAGTGCTATATTTAGCATTTATAAATAGTGATATTTAGCATTTCTTTATTGTTTTTATAAGAGCTAGTGTAGTCTAGGTAAGCACAGAGGGTTTGGAGTCAGAATGCCTGGCATTAAATGTTCCTCCACCATTTATTATCTATATGACTTGGGTAATGTATTGATAGCTTAAATTTTCTATGCTTCAGTTTCCTTGTCTGTAAAATGGAGATGCATACTAAAAATATCTCTTACATGCCATTGCGAACACTCAGTGTGTTAGCATATGTTAGGCTTCCAGGTGGCTCAGAGGTAAAGAATCCACCTGCCAACATAGGAGCTGCAGGAGACGTGGGTTTGATCCCTGTGTCAGGAAGATCCCCTAGAGGAGGAAATGGCAACCCACTCCAGTATTCTCGCTGGGAAGTCCGATGGACAGAGGGGCCTGGCAGGCTGCAGTCCATGGGGTCGCAAAGAGTCAGACATGGCTGAACGATTGAGCATGCATGCACGCAACCATATGTTAGACATTTGGATGAGTGACTGGCAGGTGTTTCTACTCAGTAAATGGTAGCTGTTATTGAATTCAAGGAAAGCTTTACCCTCAACTGGATTATAAGCTCCTTAAGGACTAGGGCCAAACCTAATTCACCTCTGTCTGGCAAATTATAGGCACCAGATAAATATTTCCATTTGAGACATGCACTGAATGAATGCTTATGGAGATTTTCTCACAGTTTTGCTGTATTTTTCATTGCATTTTTAAAGAACTGTAAATGTCAGCTGAATGTTCCTTAGAAAATTAGTTGCACCTCTTTACCCTTTTATTCATGTCCTTTCCACCTTGGCTGATCCCATCTCTCCAAATCTTTCTGTCTGTTTAAAGTGGTATCCTTAGGGAAGAATTATATAAGAATATCTGTGCTACATGTAATTGAAGTTGTAGCTCATTGTAATTAAAAGTAATTGAGACCCTACAGTGAATGGATTTTAGCAGGAGCACAGCAGGCATCATCTAGACAGAGTATCTGGGTGCTTTCCCAGCCTGCTGAACCCCAGTAACTGCAGTGTTGGGGAACAATGAGCTTTTGTGTCAGTGTCCCCGAACATCACTGAGCGCCCTTCTGGGGAAGTGACCTTTTAGACAGAGACCTGGTGTGTCCCTTGCTAGCTTTGAGTAGTAGTGTAGATAGAGAGTATTTAAGAGACCAGGGTTGAGGGTCAGATCTGCAAGTGGCTACTGGAGCGATTATTTAAACTCCCCCAGTCTTTCCAGCTTCCTTTTTTATTGTTATTTGTTTTGTTTTATTTTGTTTAGAAATGAGTATTATACTCGATCTCTAGAGTTGATCCAAATAACACATGCACTTTTATTTTTCTCTCTTTATGCAGTATTGTCTTACTTCTCACTCTCTGTAAATATCCATATGTATATGTGTCTTTCTCCACACATACACGCACACACACGTACATACATACACACCATACACAGAGGGAGACAGCAAGAGTGACAGCAAGAGAAGGAAAGGGAGGGAAGTTTGTGTTACAGAGATTAAATGAAATAGTGCAGGTTAAATTAACTAAATCACTACACTGTCTAGCATGTAGCAAGTGTTTAATGCATGTTGTTAGTATGTTAGATGTTCTAAGGCAACTGCGTGGGTTAGGTGGGTAAAAACTTGTTTAATTACTGATTTGAAAATTAAAAAAAACAATTCTAGGGACCGTCACTGAGAGAATTTGGCTTGCCAGTTATTACGGCTCCAAACTCACTCCTCTGTAGTTAGTTGGCTTTGAGAAGCTGCAGCTGGGCCTACTTAACAGCCTTCCTGCTTCCTCGGGGCTCCGTGTTAGGCTCTGCCCATAAAGGACGCTAGAGAAAACCTACTAGGTTGGATGGGAAAGTAAGGACTCTTCTTTGCTTGCTTCCTTTGGGCCCCCTATCTTCCAGTTTCTGTGAACATTACCCAATTAAAGAGCAAAGCTTCATCACCTGGGCAGCAGGAACACTTTGCTGTAGCGGCAGTTGAATCTGGTTTGTAGTCTTTCCAACTCAGAGAATCAAGTTCTTCATGCCCCTCAGTGATGCCACGTCAAGTATGGTTTTTCCAGTGGTCATGTATAGCTATGAGAGTTGGACTATAAAGAAAGCTGAGTGCCGAAGAATTGATGCTTCTGAACTGTGGTATTGGAGAAGACTCTTGAGAGTCCCTTGGACTGCAAGGAGATCCAACCAGTCCATCCTAAAGGAGATCAGTCCTGCGTGTTCATTGGAAGGGCTGATGCTGAAGCTGAAACTCCAATACTTTGGCCACCTCATGTGAAGAGTTGACTTATTGGAAAAGATCCTGATGCTGGGAGGGATTGGGGGCAGGAGGAGAAGGGGATGACAGAGGATGAGCTGGTTGGGTGGCATCACTGACTCGATTAACATGGGTTTGGGTAGACTCCGGGAGTTGGTGATGGACAGGGAGGCCTGGCATGTTGCGGTTCATGGGGTCGCAAAGAGTTGGACATGACTGAATGACTGAACTTAACTGAACAGTGATACCATAAGAGCCAAGAGCACCTCCCCATAACAGGTCTGTTTCTAAGCTTTGATAATTCCAACCTCTTTTCACCTTCCTCTCAGCTTTCTATGATTATTACCTCCGTGATACCTTTTAGTTCTCATGTGACACCTTCAGTTTCCTAGTTAGCAATTTTATGCCTAGCTAACAGTTCTTCATTTTAAACTCCCTCTGTCATAAATGCTGTGGTTTCTGCCTGGTGAGTGGCCTGAGTGATATGTGTGTTAGGACCTGTCTCTGTTAATAATGCCAAAGTTAATTCTAGTTGGCTAAATGCTAATTGGGTAATGACTTGCTAAGTATAGTTCTTAGATCCAAGGAAGAGGATTAATCTGGAGGAACGATTTTTCCGGGGCTATTTATGGTACCCTTTGCGTTGTTGTTTAGTTACCAAGTTGTGTCTCACTTTTTGCCACCCCATGACTGTAGTTTGCCAGGCTCCTCTGTCCAGTGGATTTCTAGGCAAGAATACTGGAATGGGTAGCCATTTCCTTCTCCGGGGGATCTTCCTGACCCAGGGATCGAACCTGCTGCTCCTGCATTGGCAGGCAGCTTCCTTACCGCTGAACTACCAGGGTCAGTTAATGCTTCTTAAAAAAATTATCGCATGTATTGTGTGAACCTTAATTGTAGAGGATGTTCTCTTCCACACAGCAAGTTCCACAGAGGTGACATGACTGGCCCTAAGGCAGGTGTCCCTGAGTAATTTCATTGTTACTTCCGTATAATCTCTTACATTTGTGTGCAAAAGTTGAGTTCATGGAAACTTTTTGAAGGAGAGGTTTGTCTTTTCAGTAGTTTGGAGCCTTGGCCCATAAAATAGAGAAGGAAATGGCAACCCGCCCACGTATTTGTGCCTGAAGAATCCCATGGATAGAGGAGCTGGGTGGGCTATGGTCCGTAGCTCAGATTTGGGCACAACTGAAGCAACTTAGAGTGCATGCATCAGCCATAAAAACTTGAGACACTTGCAGTTAGGTTATTTGAGATGAGGAAAAAAAAAAAAGAAACTCAAAACTTATTTTGGGAGTGAATATAAAATAAGTATGTAAAAATCCTGAGAGCAGGATATGTCCTGCCCTGGAGGTTGCTGTTAGGGTGAGTAATTCCTCTTGCCTGCCAAGATCCATGCTGCCTCTTTTGGCAGCATGGTTCTGAGCCTGATGGGTTGTGATTCTGACTTTTACTGGTCATTCCAGTGTGCCTGACCTCGAACTGGATAGAGCCAAAGCAAGTGTTTATATTTTGCTTCTTTGCATTTTTGGTGTTAATGCTTAGTAAATGCTGAGTGAAAACTTCCCTGTCATTTGACTCCAGGTCAATAGCAAGCTTCATTTATGGAACCTTTTTTTTTTTTTTTTTTAGGTATATTCTCTTGAAATGATCATTGGGAGATTTATTTCACTCTCTCTTATAGCACATATATTCAGAGGATAAATATGTATTTTTAAATAAAATATAAACATATATTCAAATATAAACATATATATGAATTAGGTTGGACAGGGAGGCCTGGCGTGCTGAGATTCATGGGGTCGCAAAGAGTCGGACATGACTGAGTGACTGAAATGAACTGAATACTCAGTTATATAATAATGAAATAACTAAGAATGATCATTTTTGTTTTGAGACTTTTCCAACAATCCGTACAGTCATACAAATCAGGTATTATTTTTCTGTATTACTCATACCCTATTAGAGTTGGTAGAGTAATTGAAAGAAAAAGGCATTTTAAAAATGGGAAAACTAAATTATTTGTCTTTCTTGAACTTTGACTTTGCAGCTACTGGTTCTGAACACAGTAGGAAGCCTAGTAAAAGATGCTTTAAATGGAGGATAAGTGCTCAGAATGGAGGTTTTAAATCCTGCAATTCTGCTCTGTTATTTTTCATTAACTCTTATTCTCTCAGAGTGAGGAAAGAGGCAGTTGAGTGAGACTGTACAATGGTGCAGTCACTGTGGAATAGTTCAGCAGTTCCTCAAAATTTAAACTTATTTACCATATGACCCAGCAATTCCATTTGTAGGTATAGACCCAAAAGAATTTAAAACATATATTCACACACAAACAATTGTACATGAATGTTCATAACAGCATTATTCCTATTAGCCAAAATATGGAAACAGCCAATAAGTGTCAAGAAGTGACGTGAAGTCAAGTCACTCAGTTGTGTCCAACTCTTTGCGACCCTATGGACTGTAGCCTACCAGGTTCCTCCACCCATGGGATTTTCCAGGCAAGAATACTGGAGTGGGTTGCCATTTCCTTCTCCAGGGGAACTTCCTGACCCAGGGATCGAAGCCAGGTCTCTTGCATTGTAGGCAGACACTTTATCGTCTGAGCCACAAGAGATTCCCTAAGATTAGCTTCCCTAATCTTAGAAAGCGATTTCTCCAAGCTAGGAAGGGGAGAAGGATTCCAGTTACCAAAAGCTAGGCAGTCCTTGCCTTGTTTCCCAGCAGTGTTTTTGCAATACTGGCGAGGATTTTGAGAGGGAAAGAGAGAAGGGGTCTTAAGAGGGCAAAGCCAGGCTATTCCAAGCTTGCCATGGAGACAGCAGAGAGTTTGCTTTTCTTTTTTTTTTTTCCTTCCTTTTTCTCTGTTGACAGTTTTGTGGAATAGGGACTTAGAACCACCAAGGTCATCATCCACGTTATCACAGCCAATGCTTATGATAGTGCTCTTAATGTGCCAGATATGTTCTAAGCACATTACACATATTGCTTTAATTCTCACACCTATATGAAGTAGATACTCTTTATTATTTCTATTTTATTAATGAGGAAAATGAGTGAGGATCACAGAATTAGAGTGAGTTGTCCAAGGTAACACAGTGAATGATTGAATGAACGGGATTCCAGTTGCTTTTAAGGTTACATGCCTTTCTTATTGATAAGTTACATCTTGTATAAAAGAAGGAATCTAGTATTTCCTTAAAAAGAAAGAAAAAAGACAATTGTTTTTATGAACCAAATTTCACACTTGCTCTGCCTGAATGCCTGAAACACAGCATTTCATAAATCTTATTAATATAACAATATGAATACAAAAATTATACTAAGATGTCTTGGAATACTAAACTAGTTGATATCCCATTCCCAAGGAAGTGTTCATGACCAGTTCCTTGCAGAAGGGACAAGTCTAGGAGGCCAGTATGACCTTCTCCCAGACTACTGGGCAAGGATCAGAAGATGGTAATCCGGATGGGTATTCAGAGACTAGCCAACATGTTGCCTGGGAAAAAAATTTGAACCAACCATCCACTTTTCTCCATAGGATTTGCATCTGTACCCACTGAGTAGTAGGAGACAAGGCAGGGTACATTTAGAGAACAGATGAGTTCATGAATGACAGAACCAGGGGATGACTTCAGACTCCCACGGCTAAAAGCCCTGCCATGTTCTCCTCTCCAGAATGATTTTCAGTTTCAGCCTGGCCCCAAAGAAATCATGCTGCCCTATCAACTCTGTGTAGTTTTACCATAATTCCACATGCCTTACCCATTTCAACATTCTTAGATTGTTTGAGTTTCTCAGCCTAGCAGAGAAGTGTGTATCTAATGTAGTGTTCAACCATTTCTGTATTAACCACACATTTGAAGTATTAAGGTTGGTTAATTAAGCAAGATTATGTTATAGACGGCCCACTTATAGCCAGTAACAGGATTTTTCATATCCCAGTAGTAACAAATCAACATCTGTCATTTCTCTGTTTCATTCACTTATATGGTTGGAAATACACTAATTATTTTCCCTTCTTTTCTCTCTCAGTATTTAACAGAGACCTGTTTTGGGTTTCTTCTTAGAAACATTTCAGCAGTGTTGAAAAAATAATAATCAAAATGATTAAATTATGATAACACAGTAGTCATTTGAATCATATGATGTAGGAGTCCAGGCTTAATCATCATTAACTAAATGACTTTTGATCCTTGAACTTCATTTCTGTCTAGCCTTGGGTCTCCAGCGCCTAGGGCGATAGATTCATTTGTGGAGCCTTGTAGCAGATGGCTGACTTTCCACTTTCAGATAGCTATTATCTTTGAAAAGGAAGACTGAAGATGCTAAGTAATATTTACAGGCCTCCTTATGGTTTGCATAACACATTCTCATTTCAGTCAAAACCATTTTATTTGGTAAAACGACTGCAGGATAATGAACATGGTAGCAACTCACAGAGTAGTTTTCTGCCTGAAGGAATTTGAGGTTCTTTGGAACACAGGGTCCAAAAACCACTCCACAGTGAAATGTAGGAGCTATTTTATGGCTAAATGACAACAGAAAATACTTGTGATGCTTGGAACCCCAGGGTGGACAGATGCCCTCTCAGTTTCAGACAAAATGAGAAAAGGAGTCATCTAGGTTGATTTGATACAAACTTAAGACTTGGAGAAAAATCATTAAAAAGTATTAATAACCATTAAAATTTCCACTTTTCTTCAAAGAAGTGTTTCCCTAGGGACTGATAACTTCCTTTTTGAAGGTTGAAAAATATGTTTTTGTTATAATAAGATGGTAAGTTGTCCTAGCATCAAACAAGTTGGATTTGAATCCCATCTCTGCAATTTATTAGGCTTGGGAGCTTAAAAATTTAGGGAAATTTATGAAATGAGGGAAATAATAGTACTCACATTTAGAGTTTCTGTCACGATTAAATAAGATTATGTATGAGAATATTCAGTATGGTATTAAAAGCCTGCAGCACTCACTAAATGTTAATGCTGATCTGTTTTATTACTGTCTTTTGCCACATTCTCATGACTGAGTCAAAACATACTAGTTACGTATGCTGAATCCCCTTAGGATTTGTGGTGTTAGTAGGAGAAGAAAATGCTCACTCAAATACAGTTATTTCTGAGATTTCAAAAGAAAGTGGTGTCGCCTTTTTTTGAGTTCCATACTCTGCTTTGACACTGTTTAGGAGGTGTCCTTATACCAGAAACCTGAGACTCAAAACTATCTCCTATTAAGTGGGAATCACAGTGAATGACATTTCCTGGTTGTCCTGAAGATGAATGGAGATGGATGGAAGCTATCTGCAGAAATAGCACTACAGAAATGCCACTTCCTTTCATCTGTACCAGTACCAGTAGGGTTTATAATAAAGTCTGTGGATCGAGTTTCCAGAGATGATGTAAGTACTCAAAAATACAGCAGCACGTCAACAACCTCAAGAGGAAAGCGTGTCTGCTGAGAGATGGGTAGGAGCAGAAAGGTGGATCCCACTTCTAGATGTATTGTTGATAAGCACATCTTCACAGAGAGTCGGTATGAATGAAATTCCAGCATTTAAAGTGCAAATCAGTGTTCAGCAAGCTATTTACATAAACTGGAGTTCAATATGAGGCAGGCTAGAGGGAAAGCTTCAGAGAGGAGTCACTGTACTGGCTATGACTTCTTGCCCTAAGTTCTGTTTCCTTGGGAACAGCTGGTAAATGAGCCAGAGTGGATCTGCTGCTCCTCACTCTTTCTCTCCTTCAGGTAGAAAATTCATAATTTTGCACAACAAGCTATTGAAGACATAGAATTAATCAAGCCAAATGTGTTGATTGGGGGTTGGGTAGACAGGAAAGGACAGATACATTTATCCCTTTCAGTTCAGGGCTTCCCTGATAGCTCAGCTGGTAAAGAATCCACCTGCAATGCAGGAGACCTGGGTTTGATCCCTGGGTTGGAAAGATCCCCTGGAAAAGGGAATGGCTACCCACACCAGTATTCTGGCCTAGAGAATTCCATGGACTGTATAGTCTGTGGGGTTGCAAAGAGTCGGACATGACTGAGCAATTTTCACTTTTCAGTTCAGAGTTTAGAATCCTAAGATGGTGGGCCCAGTTGCTGGTACCTTATTTAATCTTTTCTATTCTTAACCAAGATAATTGTTTAAATGTTAAAATAGAAATGAGTTGAACTTCTTGAGAAAGCTGCAAGTAGCTGCCTAAAACAATTTTAAATATTTGTGAACAAAAACTACTAATTAGTGGAGGGAGTGAGGATGGAGTGGGGTGCTAGTGAACAGTTGCTTAATGTCATTCAACTCAATGAGTTTTAGCAAGTATTGAACTACTGTACATTTTCAGCTTTTTTTTTTTATTGTTCTGCCTATTCTTCACTTATTTGAAATATTTTAAAATTCATCCTGATTTCATTGTGACTGAAGAGTTACATCATGAACTTGGACAAGTACCCAGTGAGTTTCCATTTTTAATTGGGAATGAGGGAACTGAAAAAAAAAAAAGACAGTTGCAAATTCATTCAAGTGTTTCACTGTGGTGTGAGAAAGTTTAGGCTTTATCAAAATCTAAGCATACATACTTTCATATGTACATAAATGTGAGAACACGCACATATTTTATCCAATGTTCTAGTGTCTAGCAGTTATTTCTTTGGTTCAAGGAAAGATCATCTGCTTCAACTATCTGATTTTTTGGTTTTATGGAAGCATATTTATTCCTGTATAGTTTGAAACAAGCAGTGTGGAATTTCTCCCTTTGCAAAAAGAATTGTTTTGAAAAAAAGAAAAACAATAAAAATCAAAAACAAAACATTTCACTGAACCACAGTAAAACTCTAATGTCAAAACCCATACTTATCACTGACTTCACATTTAAAGATGCTGTATCTCTGACCTTGTTAAATTTATGGGAACTGGAAAGAAAAGAGGTATTAACATAGGAGAGAGGAAGTGATAAAAGCGTGACATGAATCCAGATGATTTGCAGATTCATTCCCATGTACCCATGGAGTGGTCTTGTTTCCTTTGGTGGCAGTCTCTCTAGGGTGTTGGAACACCTAATGTCTATTTTCTTGACCCTGAAATTCAGACCTCATGTCTCAGTGAGGCTGTATTTTTCTGAGCTATGACAGGTAGGTTAGCAATAGTTTTAGCTCCCTATGACTTTTTAATCTTAAATCTCCTTATGTTTTCATGAGTATTTGAATACAAAAAAAGTGCCTTCAGTTTAGAACCTAAATGTGCCCCACCCCAAATTAATTTCAACTATCTAACTCATCTGTAATACTATGGATGAAATAATAGAAAATGATACTATGGAGATATTAATAAATTTGAACATGTTAATGTTAATAAAAATATAGTGAAGATGAAAGGAATAAGATGATTGTTTCCTTCAGCTTGAGAAATTAAATTCAGTATTCATTGCTTTTATGAATATTATTATTATGAATATAAACTCTTTAAAGGAAATAAAACTGTATTTAAAATTATCTACATGTGGCCTGAAAACTGTGTGGTTTTGGAGAGATTATTTAGCTTCTCTGGGCCTCAGTGTCCTCACTGATAGATGAGCAAGTGGGGGCTACTGATGCTATTTTAGAGGGTTGCTGTGTTCATTCACTGATATAAGAAAATGTTAAATACATTTAACAATGTTTGATACAGAGGAAAAATGTAATAATGTTTAGCTACTAATTTTATTACCCATTCATATCAGTTTTTAATATTTGTTTCTCATTTATTATTCACTTAACCTTATTCTGTTAATGTTTCTCTAGTTTAATATAATCAGTATGCAATTTTTAATGATTCATTCATGCACTTGTTATGCCCTACTTATTTCCAAAATAACTTTAGATATTTTACATTATATGATACAGATAAAATGAAGCCATAGGTTATATGAGTGAAATAAAACAACTGAATTATTAAAAGGATGAAAGAATAATTATATCAGAACCTAGATTTGGACAGCTATTATATTGGAACCCTGAATTTTGCTCTGAACTGCCCACACAAAGACAAAAAGGAAAAAGTGAATTATGGAACTTTCACTGTCTTATGAAGGGAAATATGTTGGTTTTCTAAGCATAGTTATTTCTCTTATATTGCAGTCTAAATGGGATGTATTGCATTGGCTTTTATGTAAGGGATGTTGAAAAACCTAATAGGTGTCTTTGTTACCAATTTTTCTACTGAAAAAGATCATGACTGGTCTTAAAACCATGTTCTTTTGATTTTTATAAGGTGGAAATACGGATTTTTTATTAGATATGTAGAATTTTGCTATGATATCGAGTGATGTTTACTTGGGAATTGTTTTACTCAAGTTGTTTCTCCTGTGCTAAGCATCCATTATGGATGCTTTTGTGAGCGCATTATTTTTTCTTTAATTTTTGATTATTTATCTGAATCCATTCTTTTACAATATAGATTATAGTTGCTAAGAATTGAGATTCATAGGAATTCTTGTTGAGTACCATTAGATTCCTTGGTAGAGACTGAATTGCTTTCTTTTTTTTCAAGTTTCAAACCTTTTATTTTGTATTGGGATATAGCCAATTAACAATATGATGGTAGTTTCAGGAGAACAGTGATGGGACTCAGCCAAACATATAAATGTATCTATTCTCTCCCAAACCACCCTCCCATCCAGGCAGGCACATAACGCTGAGTTCCATATGCTGTGGGGGGAATGAGTAGAGGGGCTTCTCCTGTGGCTCAAATGGTAAAGAATCTGCCTGCAATGCAGGGGACCCCAGTTCAATCCCTGGCTTGGGAAGATCCCCTGAAGGAGGAAATGGCAACCCACTCCAGTATTCTTGCTGGAGTTCCATGGACAGAAGAGTCTAGCAGGCCACAATCCATATGGGGTCGAAAAGAGTTGGACACCGCTAAGCAAATAACACACACACACACACACACACACCGTGTTCTATACAGTAGGTCTTTGTTGGTTATCCATTCTGAATATAGCAGCATGTACATCTGTTGTTCAGTCATTCAGTCCTGTCTGACATTTTACGACCCCATGGACTGCAGCACATCAGGCTTTCCTGTCGTTCACCATCTCCCTGAGTTTGCTTAAACTCATGTCCATTGAGTTGGTGATACCATCCAACCATCTCATCCTCTATCACCCCCTACTCCTCCTGCCTTCAATTTTTCTTAGCATCAGGGTCTTTTCCAGTCAGTCAGCTCTTCACATCAGGTGGCCAAAGTATTGGAGCTTCAGCTTCAGCATCAGTCCTTCCAGTGAATATTCAGGGTTAATCTCCTTTAGGATCTCCTTGCAGTCCAAGGGACTCTCAAGATTCTTCTCCAAAACCATAGTTCAAAAGTATCAATTCTTTGGCTCTCAGCCTGAAAGAAATGGTCCAACTCTCATATTCGTACATGACTTTTGGGAAAACCATAGTTCTTACTATATGGACCTTTGTAGGCAAAGTAATGTCTCTGCTTTTTAATATGCTGTCTATGTTTGTCATTGCTTTTCCTCCACGGAGCAAGTGTCTTTTAACTTTGTGGCTGTGGTCACTATCTGCAGTGCTTTTGGAGCCCAAGAAAATAAAGTTTGCCACTGTTTCCATTGTTAACCCATCTATTTGCTATGAAGTGATGGAACCGGTGCCATGATCTTAGTTTTCTGAATGTTGAGCTTTAAGTCAACTTTTTCACTCTCCTCTTTCACCTTCATCAAGAGGTTCTTTAGTTTCTCCTTGCTTTCTGCCATGAGGGTGGTGTCATCTGCATATATGAAGTTATTGATATTTCTCCCGGCAATCTTGATTCTAACTTATGCTTCTTCCAGCCTAGCATTTCACATTTTGTACTTTGCATATAAGTTAAATAAGCAGGGTGACAATATACAGCCTTGACATACTCCTTTCCCAGTCCATTGTTTCATGTCCAGTTCTAACTGTTGCTTCTTGACCTGCATACAGGTTTCTTAGAAGAGAAGTCAGGTGGTCTGGTATTCTCATCTCTTTAAGAATTTTCCACAGTTTGTTTTGATCCACACAGTCAAATTCTTTAGCATAATCAGTGAAGAAGAAGAATTTTTTTTTCTGGAATTCTCTTGCTTTTTTTATGATCCAACAAATGTTGACAATGTGATCTTTGGTTCCTCTGCCTTTTCTAAATCCAGCTTGCACATCTGGAAGTTCTTGGTCCATGTAGTGTTGAAGCCTAGCTTGGAGGATTTTGCCTAGCTAGCATGTGAAATGAGTGCAGTTGTGTGGTAGTTTTAACATTCTTTGGCATTACTCTTTTTAGGATTGAGATAAAAACTGACCTTTTCCAGTCCTGTGTACTTTGCTGAGTTTTCCAAATTTGCTGGCATATTGAGTGTAGCACTTTAATAGCATCATCTTTTAGAATTTGAAATAGCTCAGCTGGAGTTCTATCAACTCCACTAGCTGTGTTCATAGTGATGCTTCCTAAGGCCCACTTGGCTCACAATCCAGGATGTCTGGCTCTAGGTGAGTGATCACACCATCGTAGTTATCTGAGTTAAGATCTCTTTTGTATAGTTCTCATGTGTATTCTTGCCACCTCTTCTTAGCATTTGCTTCTGTTAGGTCCATACCATTTCTGTCCTTTATTGTATCAATTCTTTCGTGAAATGTTCCTTTGGTATCTCTGATTTTCTTTTTTTTTTAATTTAATTAATTAGTTTATTTTACTTTACAATATTGTATTGGTTTTGCCATACATTGACTTGAATCTGCCATGGGCGTACATGTGTTCCCCATCCTGAACCCTCCCTCCCACCTCCCTTCCCATCCCATCCCTCTGGATCATCCCAGTGCACCAGCCCCAAGCACCCTGTATCATGCATCAAACCTGGACTGGTGATTTGTTTCACATGTGATATTATACATGTTTGAATGCCATTCTCCCATATCATCCCACCCTCGCCCTCTCCCACAGAGTCCAAAAAACTGTTTAATACATCTGTGTCACTTTTGCTGTCTCTCATACAGGGTTATCGTTACCTTCTTTCTAAATTCCATATATATACATTAGTATACTGTATTGGCGTTTTTCTTTCTGGCTTCACTCTGTATAATAGGCTCCAGTTTCATCCACCTCATTAGAACTTATTCAAAAGTATTCTTTTTAGTAGCTGAGTAATATTCCATTGTGTATATGTACCACAGCTTTCTTATCCATTCATCTGCTGATGGACATCTAGGTTGCTTCCATGTCCTGGCTATTATAAACGGTGCTGCGATGAACATCGGGGTACATGTGTCTCTTTCAGTTCTGGTTTCCTCGGTGTGTATGCCCAGCAGTGGGATTGCTGGGTCATAAGGCAGTTCTATTTCCAGTTTTTAAAGGACTCTCCACACTGTTCTCCATAGTGGCTGTACTCGTTTGCATTCCCACCAACAGTGTAAGAGGGTTCCCTTTTCTCCTTCACCCTCTCCAGCACTTATTGCTTGTAGACTTTTGGATCACAGCCATTCTGACTGGCGTGAAATGGTACCTCATTGTGATTTTGATTTGCATTTTTCTGATAATGAGTAATGTTGAGCATCTTTTCATGTGTTTGTTAGCTATCTGTATGTCTTCTTTGGAGAAATGTCTATTTAGTTCTTTGGCCCATTTTTTGATTGGGTCTTTTATTTTTCTGGAATTGAGCTGCAGGAGTTGCTTGTATATTTTTGAGATTAGTTGTTTGTCAGTTGCTTCATTTTCTATTCTTTTCTCCCATTCTGAAGGCTGTCTTTTCACCTTGCTAATAGTTTCCTTTGTTGTGCAGAAGCCATTTGTTTATTTTTGCTTTTATTTCCAATATTCTGGGAGGTGGGTCATAGAGGATCCTGCTGTGGTTCATGTCGGAGAGTGTTTTGCCTATGTTTTCCTCTAGGAGTTTAATAGTTTCTGGTCTTACGTTTAGATCTTTAATCCATTTTGAATTTATTTTTGTGTATGGTGTTAGAAGGTGTTCTAGTTTCATTCTTTTACAAGTGGTTGACCAGTTTTCCCAGCACCATTTGTTAAAGAGATTGTCTTTTCTCCATGGTATATTCTTGCCTCCTTTGTCAAAGATGTCTTTCCCTGTCTGTTGTTTTCTTCTATTTCTTTGCATTTTTTACCTTGGAAGACTGACTTTTCTAAGTTCCCTGACTATTCCCCTCAACCATAAGTTTTAAATTGGTTCATTTTTATGTCTAATTTTCCTTCCCCCCCAAAAAAAGTTGTTTTTCCTTTTCTTGACAAAACTCATCACTAGTACATTTCAGATATTTATCAGCACGGTTACTATTATTTTTTACTCATAACTGCTTCTGGGAGGAATAGAGATAGAAAATACATTTTCTTGAATTAACTTCAAAACAGAAGGTATATTTGGAACTGTGAGTACTTGAGAATTTTTAAGTCATTGGTTTAGGTGCTGGTGATGAAATAAAATTAAAAAATACGAATTTTTAAAAACTCTTTGAAAAATCTGGAGGAAAGGGAGGTAACCAAATATGATAGGAGGCAGTAAAGAGAAAGCAAAAATGAGTTATATTCAATATTTTATTTTTCTCATGTAAAAAATATTGTTTAATTTAGAATGAACTTGTAAGCTGGGGGTGTGTGGTCACAGTCTCCACAAGGTAAAGGAAAGGGTTGTCGGCAAAGGTATTGAATTGAGTGGCTCCCTTTCATGATCACTTTTCAGGTGATGATAGTGCTAAAGAATCTGCATGCCAGTGCAGGAGATGCACGAGTCATGGGTTCAATCCCTGGGTTGAAAAGATCCCCTGGAGTAGGAAATGGCAACCCATTCCAGCCTGGGAAATTCCATGGACAGAGAAGCCTGGTGGGCTATAAGTCCATGGGGCCGCAGAGGATCGGACATGCTGAGCTTAGCACACAGTACACTTTCATGATCACAGGGAGTGGTTTTGAACAAAATGGGCTTCTCAGGGGCTGAGGGCCTGTTGGAGAAATAAGGACAGAACAATGCTGTGTGAGCAGAAGGCAGAGTAGGTCTGGCAGGCTCCTTTTGCATGTTTGGGACCCTAACTAAGTACAGGGCAATACAAATTATAGCCAAGAAATTCACTTGCGTGTGTAAAATTAATTAATTTTAACCTCTTAAGAACCTCCCTCAATCCTTTTATCTCAGTTTTTCAGGTAAGATAAAAAAAAAAAAAAAAAGGTTGGATAGATGATAAGTTATTGAGAAACAGATAAAAAGCCCTGAAGGTAGCAGGAGAACCCAGGCTTCCTGAGTGCTCACTGTCATTTCCACCACCCTCTGCATTGTAACACAGGGTCTTCATGTGTACATACATGATTGTGTGTCTGTGTATGTGTGTGTACAGTGTGATGTGGCAGGGGATTTGTTAACTAAGTACAGCCATGTGCTGTCACCTATAAGGAATCTGTGTATGAGGACAAGTGCTAAATTAAGATCATTGTATCTGTCAGAAACAGTCTTTGACCCTCATGATAATCAAATCCAATGCACTTTGGCATTCTGATGTACTTTGTAATTGAATTTTATTTCATTTGATAGACTGTCTACTGCTGGGTCTATGAGTAGATTATGAGGTTTTTTAATTTACTGTTTTTTTGACATCCCCAAAACATGATGTAAAGTAGAATTTCTTCTGTCTGGGCTCGTGGAGCATAAGCTGGCTTGATGGCGGGAGGATGGGCCAGATGGACTTCTGAGGTCCCTTTCATTTTACAGAATTCGTTATTGTCTCATCTCCTGTTGCTCCAAAGGTCCTTTCATAATAAAGCTCATAGGCAAAGCTCTAAACAGGCCCATCCTTTATACAGCATCCCCTGAATTCTTTACAACAGCAGCACTGCAGGTCCTTGAATCTGACACCCACAGCATTTCTGCAATGTTCTCTTTCGTTGTCAGTTATGACCTCGCGTGAAATCCAGGCTTCTTGTTTTACTGGGATTTTGAGCATCTCTTCTGTCATCTGAGCAGTTCCCAGGCGGCAGAGAGCCTTTGTCTCCACCAGAGATAATATGCCTTTAAACAGTGTGAAACATCGCTAAGTAATTGCTTTTGTTTTAAGGTCCTTATCTTGGCATAGAAAACATTGAAAAATAAGATTGTGTGGGAAACTATAGCCACTTCATGTCACAGTTTCAGCGAAACTAGACTGTTTGCATTTGTCACTTTTGCTGAAAGAGTGTCTTTATAATGTGTGCGTGGGATTTGCTTTCGCCCTCATGGTAGGAGCCAGCTCTATGGAGTGAAGCCCCTTGTTCTGAGCTTATTGGCTGGCCTTCCTGTAACCCTAGGCTCCAATGAGAAAACAACAAAGACAGGTTTTATGTTCTGTGTTAGAGATGATTTAGATTATGAGAAGGAATTTTCATACAGACACTAGTCATAGGAAGCATATTCAGATCAATGAAAACATAATGGCTTACGGGTTTCCTGTCATAAGATACATTACAGGGAAGAGTTTTAGTCTATGAAAAAAAAACCAAAAAACAAAAAAAGCAAAAAACGGCACTACTATTAGCAATGTGCTTTTATAGTCAGTCATTTCCCTAGTTTTCTCTGAAAGGTTGAAAAATGGATATCAGATTCAGATTTTCAGTGCTTTCAGTTGTACTACTTGAAAATAAAATCTTAAACAGTTGGAATCATTAGCCATAATTCTGTTAACTGATACTTTAATGATATTTAATAGTTGCAGCGTTTGTGATTGCTAGCCTTTATTTTCTAGTTCCCATGTGCCAGACACAGTTCTACCTATACTGATTCATTATTGTGTGTGGTCAGTAGAATTGTCACTTCCATTTTTAACCCATAAGGATCCTGAAGCCTGGAGATGGTGAGCAGCTTACTTATTAGACCAAACAGATGAGCAAGAGGGCTGGGATTCACGCTCGGACATTCTGAGTGGGGAGTCTCTGCTTCCTGAGACAGTACAGCATACAGCCTGGAGCACTATCTGAATCACCAAAGAAAATTAGAGTTAAGGTAATTTTATTGTTCATAATTTATCACCTTCTATATTTTTTGAATGACAGTCTTTGCTGACTATGTAATAAAAAGCCTCTGTTAGCTAGAATATTAATTAGTCAGAAATACCTGTTTATCTGTCATGCTGGGTAAAAGTTGACTTTAGGTGTGTCAAATATCTTTGAAATAGGGCTGATAGATAGATTTCTCTTATAGGAAGGCTGTGAATCCTGTTCTATAATAGCTGTGTTATAAGAGTCTGTGTTCTCTTTCTTTTGTCAATAACAACAAAAATGTTCTGCAGATCAATGAGTTTCTTTTCATTTAAAGTGCTGTACAATGAATGTCTGTGCCCACTCCCACCCCTCCCAGAACTGTGTGCTGAAAGCTAATCCCCAAGGTGATGGTGTCTTCAGGTGAGGCTTTGGGGGAGGTGATTAGGTCATGAGAGTAGATCCCTCATGGATAGAGTTAATTGCCTTATGAAAGAGGCTCCAGAGAGCTCCTTGCTCTTCTGACGGTGTCCAGAAGACAGCTCACTAGAGCTAGGAAGCGAACAGAAGAATAAGAACTAATATATTGATTCCACTATGCTTCTATTTCCATGTGTCATTTAAGAATGTAATTTTCAAGTGAACTGACTATAGCATTTGGAATCTCTAAGTTGAAAACAAGTCTTGTCTAAACTTTAATATTTTTCCTATGATTGCCCTTTGTTAAATGGTGGAATCTTTGAGTGAAATAAGATAGTGAAGGTCAGTTCTATTGGACATTGTGAGACACTGGAATCGGAGAAGGAAGGAAGAAGAGAGGGAGGAAAAGAGTAAGAGACACGGCCACAGATAATGTGTAGAAACTCTATACCTGACTCTAGTTTAACATGAGAAAGAATTACCTTGTTCAGGTTCAGGGGTTGGATGCACTTGGGTCCTTGGAGGAGGTAAAAATTGGGAAAGGTGAGCCTGTGATTTGGGGCTGTGACTCCAAAGAGGCAGAGACTGATAATGTTTTATAGGACAGACCTTTATCCCAGTTGATTCCTTTTTCTAACAGACTTGTTTATGGGGTTGTGTTTTTGTGTGTATAAGAAAGAATACATTTACTAGCTTTATAATAATCACTGGAAATTGATATTTGTGTTCAAGATACTCATTTTATGAGCAAACTTTTTTTTTCTGGGGGAAGTGTCTGTTCCATAAAGTGATTATGCCCTGATTACTTGAGAATAAACAATGTTGATTGTATCCTTTTCTTGTCTTTTGAGCTCTGATGGTGTGTTTTTTACTTCTCTGTGTGATCCAGTCACATTCTTTGAAGTTTAATGAAGACATTTAGAATACAGAGAGAGGTCAGTGATCAAGCTGAGAATTCAGGACCAGGGAGGTTGTATGCTAGAGCTGATATGGAAAGTTTCTGGGCATATGATGACAAGAAAACCACCAGGGCATGGTAAAAGAGGGATGGACAGAAAAGACATTCAGAAAATAAAAATAAACTCAACTAAAAATGTTTCATTGTGAGCATATCAGTTAACTGTGGCCTTAGTGACATAAGCCTCCCCTGTATGACTGGGCTGTGGATATTCACTGGAAAACTATAGTAAGATCAGAGATAGAACCCCAGCTTTCTCTCTCTGCCCTGAAAGAAGTTTGGGCAAACAAAGAATAAATTTCATCCTTGCATCAGCCAATTGAATCAACTCATTTCCCTTATTTCTTGCCCTCTTGCCCTTTGCCACTAATAAATGTGTTGAATGAAAAAGAAAACACTATTCTGCTTCCTATAAATCTTTGAATTAGCTACAAATGGGTCTGTGTTGATGACATGAGAGATGGTTTTCTCCTGTACTCATCAGCCATCTCATTTTGCAAACTACAGTTTCTGTGCCACCAGGATGCATAGTGCATTGTTCTGTTTCCCAATAATTGGCAGAGAACAATTGAAACTCAAAGAAAAGATCAGTGGCTGAGGAAGACATTATGTCTGTGTCTCCCTGACTGATGGCCCATAGCTCTCCCATCCTGCCCCGCACAGTGGGGCAGTGGCCATGTTCCCTGCTTTCCCCATGCAGAAAGAGACTGAGCAGAGGCTGGTAAGTAACTTGTTCTTCTAGGACATGGGGGCGGTTTGTCATCTCAAGTCCTGGCCCATTGCTCAGCTCACTGAACCATACAAATACATCTCTTCATCGAGGCTTTTTATGATCTCCTTTCCTCTTCCTAAGCACATTTTTATATAATGGTTGATGGGATGTGTGTTGTGGTTAAAGCCCCCCAGACGGGGGTACTCTGTACCAGACAATGTGTACAAGGAGCTAGTTCAACAACTTCTCGCATTACTTTCTGCCAAATGTCATAAAGAAACTACTGGTTTCCAAAATTAAATAGCTTTGTTTCCTCATGCTTAGAGCCCAGAATGTCCAAGGGGGTGTGTAAAGAAGGGTAATCTCTCAAAGTAATCCCTCACGGGTGACTTTAGCCTTCAGGAAGGAGAAGGTAGTTACCAACTGGCTCCAATAGCAACTCCTTCAAATGGATATTTCTCCTCATTTCTGCCCTGATACAGCTCACACTGAAGCAACCTGGTTCTGTGGCCATATCCTGATAATCTACACTATTGCTGAAGAAACCACGAGACAGCTCTAGGTGTTAATTAGAAATGCCTGGCTGTATTATTTTTCCTGTCTCCCATCACCCTGATGGGCTGCCCTTCCCTTTGAATCACACTGCCATTGTGGCGTCTGGTAGGAACTTAGTATACTACTGATCCAGTGCTGTCACCAGGCTGGCCCTGCAGAGTGCCCTTATACAACGCTGTTATGCTCAGAGGAATAGTCCCTGCCCCCTGGTGAAGTGTAAAAATCTAAGATGAACTCTGTGCCCTAGAAACTAGCACAGCATTGTAAATTAGCTATACTTCAATAATGAAAGAAAAAAAACAGGAATGTGTAAGCTGACAGCGACAAAAACTGTACAATGAATATTGCTTTGAACAAGGGTTTTCCTTATATTGCTTGCAAGTTATAAAAATGTACCAGTCTAAATCATTTTCTTTGCAAGTAACAGACAAAATATTTGGGTAAGTATGAAGTACTCTTCATCTCTTTTTCTGTCACTTTTTTTTTATTTTGAACTTTTTATTTTGTACTGGGGTATAGCCGAATAACATTGTGATAGTTTCAGATGACCAGCTAAAGGACTCAGCCATACATATACACGCATTCATTCTCTCCCAAACCCACTCCTCTCTGGGCTGCCACATAACATGGAGTGGAGTTCCCTGTGCTATACAGTAGGCCCCTGTTGGTTTTCCATTTTGAATATAGCAGTGTGTACACGTCTGTCCTCAGCTCCCTAACTATCCCTTCCTCCTTAGCAACCGTAAGTTCATTTCCTAAGTCTGTGAGTCTCTTTCTGTTTTGTAAGTTCATTTGTATATTTCCTTTTACCATCCACATATAAGAGGTACCATACAATATTTCTTCTCTGTCTGACTTACTCTACTCAGTATGACACTTTCTGAGTCCATCTATGTTGATGCAAATGGCATTATTTCACTCTTTTTAATAGCTGAGTAATATTCCATCGTATATATGTATCACATCTTCTTGATCCATTCCTCTGCCGATGGACATTTAGGTTGGGAAGCACTCTTCTTTATTAAACCTGCCTGTAGAAATTGAACTCAGCACCTCTACTCTGTGTTGGTGTTTTTCCTTTATACCAGATCTCTGCTTTTCTTCTGCTCTCTGGCTTGATGTGAAAGGAGACTTGTACTTGACTGTTGTTTACAACACAGAAAGTAACAGGGATGAAAGAGTGGGCAGCAAAATAAACCAGAGGAGAACAGGAGGATGGTACTGTTTGCTCTTCAAGGTTTTGTTAAGGCATCTTCTCTCCCCCTGAAGTCTTTTTCAGTTCCTTGATTCAAAATCAGTCCCTTTCTACTTCTGTGCTCTTACTGGATTTTATTTCAGGTCCCCAGTGGTCCTCACTGCATTCTCCATTTGTTGGATCTGAAGTATCTGTGATTATGTCTGATCTCTGATTCAAGCAGACTCTGGAGAGTCCTAATAAGAATAACTAACACTTAATAGGCATGTCTTAGTGACAGGGGTTCAAGAAATGTGATCTCGATGAATCTTTACCTAGTACGCCTTAGGAGCAGAGTCCACTATTCTTTGTATTCTATAGATAAAGAAATGCTAAATGATTTGCTCAAGTCGGAGAGGAAATTAGTGTCAAGACTGAGGATGACAACCCAGAACCCACTGTGGTCTGTGCACAGCTGCTGCCCTGTGGTTTCTGCTTGGCTATCAATTAATGAATATCCAAGGGAGCAGAGTGCCCACACTTAGCCCGGCTATTTCACTCCCTGCCTCGGGCTGTCGTGTTAGTCTTTCAGCAAGGCTCTAAATGTGACATTCCCCTGGATACCTGTGACTCCCAGTTAAAATCTCCCCTTTTTGTGCTCAGTCCCTGCCAAACTTTCCTTCTTCTATCATCGAACATGTGCTGATCCCTGTGGGCACTCCTGCCCTCTTCACCCGGTTCATTTCTTATCTGCCTTCTGATCTCAACTGAAAGTTCCTCATTTAATTTGCCAACAAAAACACCCAATTGCATGTTGTCACAGAACTTTTCTTTTACTAAAGTTGTTACAGTTAGAAGTCTTCGTTGTCTCAGGGCCCATGGCTGGTTTTGTTCATCACTGGATCCCCACAACTTATCGCAGTGAAAATATTGAAGTTAAAAATATTCGGAAAACGAAGATCATGGCATCCAGTCCCATCACTTCATGGCAAATAGATGGGGAAACGGTGGAAACAGTGGCAGACTTTATTTTTGGGGGCTCCAAAATCACTGCAGATGGTGACTGCAGCCATGAAATTAAAAGACGCTTACTCATTGAAAGAAAAGTTATGACCAACCTAGACAGCATATTAAAAAGCAGAGACATTACTTTGCTAACAAAGGTCCGTCTAGTCAAGGCTATGGCTTTTCCAGTGGTCATGTATAGATGTGAGAGTTGGACTGTGAAGAAAGCTGAGCGCCGAAGAATTGATGCTTTTGAACTGTGGTGTTGGAGAAGACTCTTGAGAGTCCCTTGGACTGCAAGGAGATCCAACCAGTCCATCCTAAAGGAGATCAGTCCTGAATATTCAATGGAAGGACTGATGCTGAAGCTGAAACTC
>NW_011495018.1:23452391-23454006 GCF_000754665.1 Bison bison bison
AATCAATACACTGCCAGGGACACAGCAGGTAAGGGATATGGAAACTTAGCAGCAAACATTGGCCCAACAAGTGAAAATCCCTTCACCAATACAATTTCTAATCAATCTTTTAACTATTCAAAAGAATCTGTGTTTACACAGTTTAGAACATCTCCTGCCTCTCACAGTTGGGAGGCTCTGAACAATCACATGTGGCCGGAAAAACCTATTCAGGCAGGCTAGAGGATTTCCAAAGGAGTTTGTAGGTTAAACACTGTCACACCCAGGAATTATTAACTGGAGCTGTAAGCTAACTCTTTTTTCAGAGAGGTAGTAGGGGACAGCCCCCCGTAAAGTCAGAGGTGTAGGTGAAAGCACAAAGCAGAAAGTAGGCAGACTCTGGTTTTGGGGGTAGATTGCTCGAGAATTTCCAGGGAGACTCCTGAGGCTTGATCCCGCCTTTGCGTATGCCAAGCCTCCTTCCTCATGACCTTTGCCAGAGGCGGAGCTCGCTCCCCGCAGACGACAGAGGATGAGGTGGTTGGATGGCATCACCAACTCAATGGACGTGAGTTTGAGTGAACTCCAGGAGTTGGTGATGGACAGGGAGGCCTGGCGAGCTGCAGCCCATGGGGTCGCAAAGAGTCTGAACTGAGCGACTGAACTAACTGAAGACTCTGTTACCTTTCCACTTGGGTCTTACCTGTTGTGAAGGTTTCTGCTTCCTGTTTCTCCTTTTTTGCACCACAACCTTTATCTTTCTCTAGCCAATTATTGGCATCCAGTCCCATCACTTCATGGGAAATAGATGGGAAATCAGTGGAAATAGTGTCAGACTTTATTTTTCTGGGCTCCAAAATCACTGCAGATGGTGACTGCGGCCATGAAATTAAAAGATGCTTACTCCTTGGAAGGAAAGTTATGACCAACCTAGATAGCATATTCAAAAGCAGAGACATTACTTTGCCAACAAAGGTTCGTCTAGTCAAGGCTATGGTTTTCCAGTGGTCATGTATGGATGTGAGAGTTGGACTGTGAAGAAGGCTGAGCGCCAAGAATTGATGCTTTTGAACTGTGGTGTTGGAGAAGACTCTTGAGAGTCCCTTGGACTGCAAGGAGATCCAACCAGTCCATCCTAAAGGAGATCAGTCCTGAATATTCAATGGAAGGACTGATGCTGAAGCTGAAACTCCAATACTTTGGCTACCTGATTCAAAGAATTGACTCACTTGAAAAGACCCTGATGCTGGGAAAGATTGAAGACAGGAGGAGAAGGGGACGACTGCCGGGGACCAGCCCCGGCTGATCCAGGGTATTCGAAGGAGAGACGGCGTAGGCGAAGATCAGGAGACAACTGCTTAATTAAATGTTAATTAAGGATATAAAGAGTAATAGAATGAGGATAGCTCAGTGAGGAAATTTAGTGGAGAAAAGCAGTTGAAATAAGGATAGCTCAGTAGGAAAATTCAGTGGAGAAAAGAGGCTGAATAATTCAGCCAGAAGGTAAGAGAAAGAACGACATGGTGAGACCAAGTTTCGGTGAACAAGGCCCGCACTTTATTTTCCAAAGTAGTTTTTATACCTTAAGTTATGCATAGAGGATAATGGGGGAAGGGGTAGAGTCTGGCAGCAAACC
>NW_011495018.1:23454106-23541526 GCF_000754665.1 Bison bison bison
AAGATGCTTACTCCTTGGAAGGAAAGTTATGACCAACCTAGATAGCATATTCAAAAGCAGAGACATTACTTTGCCAACAAAGGTTCGTCTAGTCAAGGCTATGGTTTTTCCAGTGGTCATGTATGGATGTGAGAGTTGGACTGTGAAGAAGGCTGAGCGCCAAAGAATTGATGCTTTTGAACTGTGGTGTTGGAGAAGACTCTTGAGAGTCTCTTGGACTGCAAGGAGATCCAACCAGTCCATTCTGAAGGAGATCAGCCCTGGGATTTCTTTGGAAGGAATGATGCTAAAGCTGAAACTCCAATACTTTGGCCACCTCATGTGAAGAGTTGACTCATTGGAAAAGACTCTGATGCTGGGAGGCATTGGAGGCAAGGGGAGAAGGGGACGATAGAGGATGAGATAGCTGGATGGCATCCCTGACTCGATGGACATGAGTCTGGGTGAACTCCGGGAGTTGGTGATGGACAGGGAGGCCTGACGTGCTGTGATTCATGGGGTCACAAAGAGTCGGACACGACTGAGCGACTGATCTGATCTGATCTGATCTGAGCCAATTATTGTGGGACATTTCAAAATACACATCACCCAAATCAGAGGTCTTCAACACTTGATGACTATTAAAGTCACCTAGAGAGCTCTTAAAAATGTTATAGCTGCACCCACTCCTGTTCAGTTACATTGGAATCTGTTTGGACTGCATTCCTGGTATAGGCATTTTTTATCCCCTTAGAGGATTCTTAAGTGAGATCTACTAATTTGAATAGTAATTGTGCACGATAGGGGCTCTGTAAAGACATGCTCTTTGCCACACAGGTATGTGGATCTCCTAAATACAGACAAGTGAAGTTCAGCAGGAGGTGAACTTGTATGATTGAAGGGACTCTTGCAAACTTCTCAGAGTGATGGGAAGAAACCAACTTTTTATAAGACACAAGGGTTTCTGCTTGCTTGTGTTTTTAATGAAATCTCTTTGACTTCTGAATCATTTGATTTGCCTGTTCTTTTGCCCTAGGCAGATTTTTGTAAGCATTTTCAGTAAACTCGGCATGAGGACTTTTGTATAGCTGTCTATATATATATATATATATATATATGTTTCAAATAGTCTATTTAGCTCTTCAAAGTTGCAAACTAACCTTCCTTTCCAATTGGAGTGACTTTTTCAATTGACTGTGTTTTTCTGATTCAAAAAAAAAAGTACACAAATGATAAAGAATAAATATTCGTATTTGATACACTGTGCAGTTCATATTTGACTACCTACTTAACCTTGGCCTGTCTGATTTCATTTACCAACAGCAAAATGTGACCTGTATTTTTACTTTTATTGATTTTTTTTAGCAATAGACTTTAAATACTTCGAGTGATGTTTTAAAACGTCTTCTAAAAGCTGTTCTTATTTCAATATAATAAATCATAGATATATAAACCCTGGAAGTATGCATTTTAAAACTTAAGTGGGGGGCACACATTGGAGAGATTAATGCATCGGGGCTCATAGAAATCACAATTAAAGATTTTAAATAGAATTTGGCTTGAGACAGGGTTTCATAAGCATTTGAGGGCATGATTGAGTGGCTTTTAAGTGAGGGAAAAGCAATGGGTTTTGCCTGTAGGCTTTTAATTTACACATAGAAAATGTATTCCCAAGTGAGATATGTTGTTACCTCATGATTTTGCCACACCTAAAAAGTAGCTGATTCCTGCTTTATGCTGATTATGTCCTTAAAGTAATAATAAGCCACAGGGCTTCCAGTAAAAATGCAGAGAGAGGAGGGAGGAGAGTTCCTTTTTTGGTTATGTGTTTCTAGAGTTCAATGGGGCGAGGGGTGGGGGGAGTATTTTCTGCAACTATTGATCTCAAGACTTTTCCTATCACTAATATTCTAAAAGGACCTATTCTGCTAGAATATAATCCACAAAATTTGATGAAAAAAGTTCCCATTGTAGGATAGAAGTTGCCAAGTAGCCAAAAAAAAAGAAAGAAAAGAAAAAAGAATTCATAGGGGACAAGTGAAAAGAAGACATATGCATGGGAAACTAGGGAACAGATTTGGGATTTCTGTAATATTGTTGTTCTGAAGAGTGCTTCTGTGACTTTGGAGACCGGAAGTCAATGTATGTCTTTGCATTATCTTTTAAGGATGTGTGTTATATATATATACACACATATACACACACAGATGTGTGTGTACATATATATGTGTATACATTTATATACATATGTATATACATGTGTGTATATATACACACACATATACACACACATACACACACATACATACACACACACACACACACACACATTATTTATGGGCTTCCCAGGTGGCACAGTGGTAAAGATTCCCCTGCCAGTGCAGCAGATACAGGAGATGTGGATTCGATCCCTGGGTCGGGAAGATGCTCTGGAGAAGGAAATGGCAATCCATTCCAGGATTCTTGCCTGAAAAATCAGGCACGACTTAGCAACTAAGCATTGACAATAATGTGTGTGTGTGTATGTGTATTCATTTATACCTGCCACATACTTGGTGCCTGGTAAATCTTACAAGAATCTGAAGGTACAAAAATCTAAGACAACCATCCTGGCTTGTTTTGAATGGCTTTTAGTTTATATCTGTTACTGTGGGGTATTATTTACAGTGCCCATCTCAAAAACATCCTAGTAAATTGATAATATATATGGTCACTTTCCTTAGAAGCAATACGTCCAACCTCTTGGGCTTGATTCCCTAAGGTGCAATTGATTAGGCAAATCCTGAAATTTGAAAATGATCTTTGATTTGGGCTGAAACATCATCCTCATGTCTGAAGTTGTCCCTAGATTCCCAGCACTGAGAAATGATAAATGAGTCTCTGTGTAACCAGCAGGCATCCTCAGAGGTGGGTGAGGACCCGAGATATTTAACAGCTCCATTAATGACCTGGAAGAGCTTGATAAGCAGCTTGCTAATGAAACCTGCAGATGACACTTAATTGTGTAGGTGTTGGAAGTGACAACTGAAGCATGAATTGAAAAAACGGCTCCAAGCCCAGGCAGGAGCTGGAACACAAAAGTCCATTTAGGCTAACTTTGTGAAGTAGTTCTGCATCTCTGAGATTGTCAGCTCCTATGTAAACATTACATTAGTGATGCATCTGAAAATGCTTGGGATGAATGTACAACTCAGTACGAATTAGTTAATTCAGATTTTAAGAGCAGCATCGTAACACCAAAAGTCATTCTTTCTTCCACTATTTCAAGAGTCCCTCAGTCTACAGTAAATATACTGCTGGGCATCACGGGATCCATGACCCTCTTGAGATAGTTTGCCTGGTATTTGGTGTGTGCCTGTGAGCACTGTGAGTGCATGGCTGGGTGTTTTTCTGGGGAGGGTGTCTGTAGCTCTCATCATGCATTCAATGGTGTTGTCAATGAGAAACACATCAAGAATCTCTATACTGGTCTGATGTGAATTGACAACTCATTGGAAAAGACCCCGATGCTGGGAAAGATTGAGGGCAGGAGGAGAAGGGGATGACACAGGGTGAGATGGTTGGATGGTATCATCAACTCAGTGGTCTTGAGTTTGAGCAAACTCCGGGAAGTGGTGAAGGACAGGCCGGGTGTGTTGCAGAGTCGGACAGACCACAACAGCAACTGCTCTGTGAGCTTCTTGTAAGTTGTTCTTGTTGTTGTTTTTCACTGTTCTGCCCACACACTGAATTTCTGTGCCCTCAACATGCCAAAATGGCTCTGAGCTCAGGGCTTGGGCAGTTGCTGTTACTGTGCCATTCCCCAGATATTAATATTTTCAAGGTCTAAACTGTTAAGCCATCTTCAGGCACTTGCTATCACTATGCCTTCCTTTGTTTTCCTAACAAGACAAGAGTAGCTAAATATGGCATGTTCTTGTTTATTTTTTCTGTTCCCCTGTGTGCTGCCGTCCAGTAAACCACCAGTCCCTTGAGAATAGTGTCCTTGACTTTCTTGCTCATGGATCTATGATAGATCCTCAATGGTTATTTGTGCCAGGGAAGGAGGAAGGAAAGAAGGAAATGATTGTATATTACATAGTATCTGTCACATAGTATACACAGTTTATATATAAATGGTTTAATGACTAAAGAACTGACAGGATATATGAATGATAAGTAAGACTCACTGAAAATGAAAGTTGCTCACTCGTGCCTGACTCTTCGCCCCCATGAACTATGCAGTCCATGGAATTCTCCAGGCCAGAATACTGGAGTGGGTAGCCTTTCCCTTCTCCAGGGGAATCTTCCCAACCCAGAGATTGAACCTAATTCTCCCACATTGCAGGTGGATTCTTTTACCAGCTGAGCCACAAGGGAAGCCCAAGACTCACTGAGATTGTTTTAAAGATGTGATGGGAAGGGTGAGACCTGAGCAGTGGAAAAATTCACCCTATTTTTCTTTGACACAATAGTGATTTTTACTCTCTAGCCTACAAACCTTTTACATTATCCAGTTCATAGATAGTTCTAGGTGGTGCCTTTGGTTCTAAAAAGAAACTATCCAGTCACACTTTCTCTGTGTTGTAAGGATGAACTGATCCATTTCTTGGATACACACAGGTGCTTTGTTTCAACAGCTGACAAGATGAACTCCTGGCATATCAAATTCTATCCAGAATTCAGTTTTGAGGAGAAATACACTAAAAGCATTGTGTGTATGCTTTCATTTAACAGGACTAGAATTTTCCAGGAATGCAGCCTAAATGGAGTGGCATTTTTATCATGGGGTTTCTGTTCTACAATCAAAATACACCCTTCAAATCAGAAAGCAATGTCCTAAATTCTCCTCCTCACAGGAGTCATTCTCTTCTGATTGTGGAAAATGAATTTTTCCTTTTTGGCTGAAACCTTTACTCCTATTCTTATTTGATGGATTCATATCTCACATCTGATTTACCCTGTCAAGTGTTTAAAAGTGACCATTTACTCTGAAAGCCTGAGAGCCTTGGATACTATGTTGCAGAATAAAAGAAAATATCTGACCTTTATATGTAAGCATCAGTTATTGAACCAAATCTAGCAGTATCTAAGATTTGGAAAGATTAACAAATGTATTGATATCTGTTTAGCTAAATCTCTCCCTTAGGCTAGTTTTTAAGAGTTAAGTCTTTTGGTTGGTGAGACCTCTTCCCATAGGAACCTGTGCTTGTGGGCCCAGTTCTTTGAAATTCTTGGGATAAAATTATGTACTTGTGGAGCAACAAATCCAATTTCATATACTAATACTCATTATTAAATGGGCTTGAAGTCAGAATTTGAAACTGAGGGATATAGCATTCATTTACTCATTATCCTCTCTTTATACAAGCCATTAGCTAGAGCTGGCATTTTAGTGGTATCACGTATATGCCAAAAATACTGGAAAAAAGATTTCCCCTAAAAATCCAGATTCATTTCTAGACTCTTGTAGTTTTTACTGAATAATTAACAATAGTGTTTGACACTGTCATCCTCTTGACAGACTCTAACTTGGAACATCTGGTGTTATTTAGCCAAGAGCCTGGTTCTATTCTCCCAGTACAAAAGGGTTCTGATTAATTAATCATTGCCCAACTTGAATAATACATTAAAGATAAACTTCAATGCTTAGGAAAAAACAAAGGGGAAAGTTTTCTTATGTTACAGAAGATGGAATTTCCTATGAATAGAAATATTAAAATGAGTAAGTTTTAGAACTTACCCGAGGTCCTCAGCTGGAAGTGAAAGAGACAGAGTGTCTTCTTAGATAGCTATGGTTTTGGGTTCAACCAGCAGAGCTTACCACCTGCCCCAGGGTGTTTATATCTCCTGTCTCGGCACCCTTTCTTGACTTCGGTCAGTGCTTTTGTCTCACACCAAATGCATTCTGTGCCAAGAAAGACTCAAGGAGAGGGGAGTTCAGTGAGAGTCTAGGTGGCGAATTCTGTATGAACTTTATCTGTCATTCCCTATTGTGTACCCAGTGCCCATTGAAATCCCTGATCCCAGCAGGTGCTCAGTGGGCTGTTTGTTCAATTTACAAATGGAGATCCTTTTGCTGTGCCCACCAGGTTCCCAAGCGATCATTACCCTCTTATCAAAGGCTAGAAGTTGGTGCAATGTCTTTCTGTTTTTCTCTGTATGAATGTTGCTCTGTGACTCACAGAGATTTTATATCCAGAATCTTAGAAAATGCCTAAAGTGTATGATCTTCATTGGGTTAAATAATCACCTGTTTATGATTTGTGTTGCTTTTTCTCTCTTTTTAAGAGCGCTTTACATTGGTTTTTCAAACAGAGTCTCTGTTACTGGCATTAAATGTGGCCCTCTTGCGTGGCTTTGTCAAAATACACCCCCTCCATAAATACCATCTTTTGATTCTCTAGTTATGTCCCTTTTGCGGCCTTTCATTTAGGCCTAATACAGATTGCTTTTCTATTCCATCCCAAAAGTTATCTCACCTGCAGTCTGAATGAGTATGAAAAGTTGCACATAACTAACTTATATTTAGCTGTGAGATATCCCACGGACAGAGGAGCCTGATGGTTTACATCCTGTGGGGTCACAAAGAGTTAGATATGATCTAGCGACTAAACAACAGCAACAACTTACACTCCTGTATTCTTACCTGGAAAATCCCCTGGAGAGAGGAGCCCAGTGGGCCTCAATCCATGGGGTCACAAAAGAGTCAGATATAACTTAGAGACTAAACATCAGCTTACAGTTATTTATCCACTCAAACATATTTACTTTGCAAATATTAATCCAAGGCAAGGTCCTCATCACTGGAGATACAGCAGTGAATAAAAGAGAAGGTTCCTGCTTTCATGGATCTTACATTCCTAATTGGAAGACAAATTAACAAATTAATGTAGGTTATGCTATTTCAAGTGGTGGTAAGTGCTGTGAAGAAAAGTAAGGCAGAGTAAGTAGAAAGACAGTGAGATGCTGTTCTCAGGTTATTTGTGTTTTTTCGAAGGAACTTACTGGGCATTACTTCCCTGGTAGCTCAATTGGTAAAGAATCCACCTGCAATGCAGGAGACCCTGGTTCGATTCCTGGTTCAGGAAGATCCCCTGGAGAAGGGAAAGGCTACCCACTCCAGTATTCTGGCCTGGAGAATTTCATGGGCTGTATAGTCCATGGGGTCGCAGAGTCGGACACGACTGAGCGACTTTCACTTCTCTGACTATGCTGTATAATGTAACAGGCCCCATCCTCATCCTCCATCCTCCTCTCTCTGTTTCCTTTACTTTCATAGTATTTACTGTCACCTGAAAAATTATTTATACATTTATTTATGGGGTTCCTGGGTAGCTCAGATGGTAAAGAATCTGCCTGCATTGCAGGAGGCCCGGATTCAATCCCTGAATCAGGAGTCAGAAAGATCCCCTGGTGAAAGGAATGCATCCCACTCTAGTATTCTTGCCTGGAGAATTCCATGGACAGACCATGAGTTTGCAAACAGTTGGACACGACTGAGCGACTAATACCTATGTCTCATTCTTTGTACTTAACTTTCAGTCTAATGATGTAGATAGGAAATACACAAAAATAGCTAAAACATAATATGGAAAATAAGCAAGCCGATAAGAGAGGTACAGAACAGTATCAAGGGGCATTGAAAAAGTGAAAGGGCCCACCTGAGTGGCAGTAAAGGCTTCTCAGAAGAGGGGTGTCAGCATGGGCCCAGGTAAAGATGGGACTCCATTCACAGGAACAACTTGATCAAGGACATGGCATTGGGAAAATTCTGGCAATGCACCGAAGTAACACATGGTCCACTTTGGCTTGAGTGCAGGGAGAGAGCCGGATACTACTGAGAGAACAGCATAAAGTTCCCTTGGTGCCAAATTTTAAAGGGCTTCAAATGCCAAAGTGAAAAATTTGAATACAAGAGCCACTTATAAAATATGTATTTGAAACGTGTCTCCTGATTATCAGAGTAATTGATTTTCATTATGTAAAATGTAGTCAGTTCCTAATAATAAAGTTTCAGGCCAACACATGACTTAATCAGAGCTATGGTAACAAAATAATAACCGATCAGTAGTGTATAGACAATTTCAGACTGAAAAGAGTTGCAGAATAATCATGTAAGTTTATTGACGTCACCCACAGTAGTTTTGTTTTGTTTTTAACTATGTGTTCTGCTGACATCTGGGTTCTGTCTAAAATAAAATTGAATGCCAGATGGGCCTTTTCCAGAAACCTTATGAAATTCAAATACATAGCCACTATCATGGTTAAGGGACTGTTTGAGAGACGTCAGGTTTTCTCTGTTTACTGCTCTTTCCTGCACCTTCTCCTTGAATGGCTGTCCAGAGCGTTGTGAATCCTCAAGGGATATTGATCCTAATTAAAGACTGAACTCTGGAAGGATTTCATTTTATTTTGAAATGTTTATTTTGTATTGGGGTACAGCCGATTAATGATGTTGTGACAGTTTCAGGTGAACAGTGAAGGGACTCAGCCATGCATGTATCCATTCTCTCCCAAACCCCCTCACATCCAGACTTCCACGTAACATTGAGCAGCGTTCCCTGTGCTATATAGTAGGTCCTTGGGGTTAATGCCATTTTAAATATAACAGTGTGTGCATGTCCATCCCGAACTCCCTAAGTACTCCTTCCTCCCGGCAACCATAAGTTCATTCTCTGAGTCTGTGAGTCTCTGTTTTATAAGTAAGTTCATCTGTATCATTTCTTTTTAGATTCTGGGAGGATTTTAAATCCCAACAGTTAATAGATGGATTTAGAAAGCCAAATCATCTCTTCCTGGGAATCCAAGTCCTTTATCTTTTTCAGATTCTTTGCTGGAATAATAAATGTCTTCCTTCTGATACACAAGAGAAGCAGTTCAGTATCTAATGTAAAGAGTTTATATTCCTTTTGCATTTCTTCATCCTCTTTCTTGGCTGCATGCTGACTTTTATGGGTTCTAGGCACTTTGCCTTTGGGACCTCTTTCTCTATAAAAATATATTACAATTATATTTCATGACTGCATTGGTATAAAAACAAATGTATAATGTTATGTACTAAATCATTTTTTGAGCTAAAATTTATATATGTATTTTCTCTTTTGTGTCAAAATAAAACATTGCTCTGGTCTCCTAAAACTATTGTGAGCCTCAGGACTCTACATGATGTGACTAAAGAGCCTGTTGGTCCTTTTTCCTACTTGTGGAGAATTGATGGTAAGTAGAATTGAAAACCAGTATGCATGGCTGAGCCCAAAGTCATCCATAGCCCCTAAAACTATAGACACAGACTTCAGGTTAGATATTGCATACTTTGAAAACACCTCCAACTTGTACACTAGGAACATGAGGAAAGGTCAGATTCATTTTACTGACCTTTTATTTCCCATCAGTAGTGGCAGCTGCAATCTTTTATTTGCAGTGAATCGAGGGAAAAAAGGTGAGGGGGCTCAGTACTTACATGAGAACCACCAGAGCCAGTTAACAAGGTCCCTTTTAATGGAATTTCAGTTTTCTAGGCCCCATTTAATGGAATCAGATATTTTGGATCAGAATCTCAAGTGTTAGAGGCATACAAATCTTATGTACACTTAAGCTTGTAGCCACTGTCCTACCAAACATCTGTCTTTCACAGGTTGTCAGTTTCATGTTCATTCCTAAAGAGTCATTATTGTTGTTATTGTTCAGTTGCTAAGTTGTACCTGACTCTGCGTCCCCATGGACTGCAGCATGCCAGGCTGCCCTGGTCTTCACTATCTCCCAGAGTTTGCTCAGATTCGTGTCCACTGAGTTAGTGATGTTGTCTAAAACTCATACGAATGCCATCCCCTTTCCAAAGCTCCTTTGGACACTTTAATATAAAACTGGCCCCTCCAATATAAAATCGGCCCCTCCTTTCCTCGTGCCCTGCCTGCATATCTGATATACCACCTACGGCACATTAGTGCCTTTCTGTAGTTGTCACTATTAACACACACACACACACAGTGTGAGAGCTGTGAGTTGAGTTTTATTTGGGGATTTACTGAGGATTATAGCCCAGGAGTCAGCCTCTCAGATACCTCTGAGGAACTGTGTCAAAGAGGTGAGGGGGAGGCCAGTATATATAGGATTTTGGCAAAGGGGTACATTCAAATCAAGCATAATCTCGGTAGAAGTTTAGTCACGAGGAACTGATACCTCATTTAATAGTTTTCATGCTTTTCTAAGTATGGGACGATGCAAGAATCTGGATTCATAAAAATTTTTCCTAAAAATATCTGTCTGAAGGCATTTTCTGCTAGTTTTCCCAGAGCACAGAGTGTCTTGTTCTCAATTCTTCACCCTGAATTCTTCTCAGGGTATACTGCAGGTCAGCAATTGCAGTGACAAATGACTCATTTCTTAGAGAACTGGATGACAAGCGGGATTCCTTAGATGGCATGACTTTTACTTTACCAGTTAGAATGTTTGTTGAAAGCAGGGCTTATTTCTCATTTACTTGTTCATTTTACAAATTACAGCACTAGTTTCTTATAGGCAGAATACTTTTATTATTTAACTATATTTGCTTTTTGTGTTTATGTGAACGTGTCTGTGAAAGTGAAAATGTCAGTCATGTCCAACTCTTTGAGGCCCCATGGACTATACAGTCCATGAAATTCTCCAGGCCAGGATACGGGAGAAGGTAGCCTTTCCCTTCCCCAGGGGATCTTCCCAACCCAGGGATAGAACCCAGGTCTCCCGCATTGCAGGTGGATTCTTTACCAGCTGAGCCACAAGGGAAGCCCAAGAATACTAGAGCGGGTAGCCTATCCCTTCTCCAGCAGATCTTCCTGACCCAGGAATCAAGAAGAAAGTGTCTGTATATTTGTTTGTTTATGTATCTTGTCTATTTGTATTCTTAATCTTTAAGGCTAAACACAGAATCTAGCTAATGAGAAGCATGCAGGGTGAGATATCTTGATTTCTTTCTTTATTTTTATTTATTTATTTTTAATAAGAATATAGCCAGTCATGTAATGGGTTACATAAGATTGAGATTCAGAAGCAAGGTGAAAATCATCAGAAAAATATTGCAAACAAAAGTGAAAAGATTGCCTTCACCATAAACAGTTCTAGTAACAGGTCTTTTATTTTTTTCTGTAAAAGGAAGAAGAAAAACCTAGAAAGGAATTAACACTGAGTGTTGTAGGTGATCTGTGGTTGATATGAGCATGGGTCAGGAAGCTGCTGTGGGAAAGGTGTGAGTGTCTAGTTGAGAGAATATAAAAATGGACAAGCTCCACAACCCCTCCTTTATGGAATTCACAGTCTAATGCAGACACATTATCAAAGACCCAGGGACAGACAGAGGCAGAGTTGTGGGGTGGGGTGGTGGTGGGGAGATGTAGTTTAATTCATTGGATATTTATTGAACAAAACAAAGACACAGATCTTTCTTATGGAATGTTTGCTCTAGTAGGTAGACTGACATTAAGCATCAAATCCTACAATGAAAATTATAATCATGGGGAATTCCCTGGTTGTCTAATGGTTAGGACTCTGCACTTTTACTGCCTACTGCCTAATGTTCAGTCTCTGGTTTCAGAACCAAGGTCCCACAAGCCATGCAGCATGGCCAAATAAATAAATAATTAAAGTTATAATCACAAATTCTGGTAAGCCTATAGGTCATTTCCCATGGAAAGGCTGGGGTCAAGGGGGTATGATGGTGAAGCATGAGACTGAAAAAATAAGATAGGACCAGATTTTGGCAGCAAGGGGGAGAATGGCTTTGAAGGCCTCGATAACAAGCCCTGTAAGGAAGCAGAGAAAATAAGACACTATCTAGCTTTAGGGCCATGGAAGGAAGAGAAGATGCCCGTCACCAGCTAAGAAATATTCATTGAGTCATCAATAGCTTTAAAGAAAATAAAAAAGGCTATTGCTCTTTGTGTCTGTAGAGTTATTCTTCCTATAAATTCAGTGCAACTCTATCATATTTCCTGTGTGTCTTCATAAAAAGACCCTTGTTTCATCTGGCAAGGAAGAACATGAACTATTCGAATGGCCAAATCAACATCTTTCAACATGAATCCTTCAGGTTGAATAACAACTTGTGACAGAAAAGACCTGTCAAACTACCCATTACTAATACTATGCCTTCCTCCTTGAGAACGTGAATAAGAGTTTATTCCTTTTCCTTCGATTCTTTCTAGCTCTTTGCCTAGTCTAGATTTGAATGACCAAGGATCCAGAGGTCTTTTAACAGTTCCTTGGAAATATTTTCTGGCAATTTGTTTTCTCCTAGGAAAGAGTTCTATGCTTAATTGAATTCTCTGTTTGAAGGATGACGGAAGATAACAAGGAATTCATCTTTTGGAATCTTCAGAATACTATTAAGATGGAATCCTCTAGCTCAAAAACTTGAATAAATAGATTTATGTTGAAATGGCCTAAGGATCTCTAACATGGTGTTCATGCCCATCAGAGCTGTATCAGTATATAGTGGTCAATCATTGCTTGCTCACTGGCAAAATAAAAGTTGGAGCTAAATCAGAGGTTTCCTATGCACAGTGTGAGAGCTCCATCTCTGCCTTTCCATGCCAAGGCAAATATCATTAGTCTTTTGTGACACATTCACACAACCTCGAAAAACATTCACTAAAAACAAATTTGAATTAGCATCAGAGAGAAAACTTACTTACCAGTCTAGTTCTTGATGATTGCCATGGCTGTTTATCATTCTACATGATACATGTCTCCTTGAAGTCTTCATTTTAGAATTTGGTGGATTCCAGACCCCTTCCTGCCAGATGTGAGCTATTAATTATTATTATTCTTGTTTGTAGTTCTTGTTTTTGTTGATTTACCGGACCATTTTTCTTAGTACAATGCCAGAACTGATTACACCAGACTCAAAGACAAAGTGAAATCTATAGGTATGCATTCTAAATCACAATGGAAGATCTGTGGCTGTCGAGTTTTCCTCACCTTTTATTTAGTGTCATGGTTACAAGCCTAATTACAGAGGGTATGCTGAAGAGTTTGCTGTACTTTGAAGTTGAGATTATTGTCAGTTTTGAATCGTGTCATCTCTTTGCTTGAGATGGTGCATTTTCTGCATTGCAGGCAGAGTCTTCACTGTCTGAGTCACCAGGGAAGCCCATTTTAAGGTTAATGAATCTTTATTATGGACTCAGAGTTGATACTGGAACAGGGATTTAAATTTTAAAAAAGTTTTACGTATTCCCCAAATGCCTTGAGAGCTCTTCTTTTTTTCCTTAACAAAACCTAAAAGATAGATAGGAAACATATCATTATACCCATTTGAGATAAAGACATTGAGGCAGTGAATGTTTAATTGGTTTGTCTTGGGAACACAGATACACCCTCTGAAAGTCCTATTTGAAACACAGTGCTCAGCCCAGCTGGCTCAGAGGACTGGGATCTCACCCCTCTTCACTTTTCACTACTAGCTGGATTTACACACTGGACCTTTATATGTAATTCTATTTGAATATAGGGCTAAAGATATTTTTTAAAAAATCATTGGTAGAGAGGAAGGAGAAATTACCTGGGTTTTTGAGTACATTTCATTTGCAAGTGAAAAACACAAATGGGACCCAAACTGACTCCTTCACAGATGGAAGGTACCGCTTCTGGAACTACAATGTCAAGGGATAGCCCTAGCTTGTGGCCTCCTTGGATCCCAGGGCTTAACTCAGCAGAGATTTCCCTGCCCAGCTTTCATCTCCATACTTCTCTAAATTCGTCTTATCCTTGGCCAGAATCTTTCAGAATGTGTCCAAGATAGCCAGCAGTCATGAAATGCTTCACCCACAGCAGGAAAGAGCCTCTTCCCAATGGCATTAACCAGAGTCCTATGGCTGCCCCTCATTGCTTTCAATAGGGCTTTGTGTTCTCCTGGATAAATCACCATGGAGGAATACATATATGTTTTACACATGTGGCTTTTCCCCCCAAATACAAATTGCGTCATATTAAACATTTGTTCTGAACTTGGATTTTTCTTCCTACTAACAACACATTTTAGGGATTTTTTTTTAAGCTGTCAATACATGGAGATCAGTGTTTTCAACTGTTGTATGATATTACACTGAAAGAATGTACTATTGATTATTTAATAATTTTACCAATAATGAACATGTAAATAATTTCAGTTACCTTTGTGATAGCAAATGATACATTAACAGCATTTTACATAGCCCTTGGGCTGCATATGAGATTATTTCTCTAGGATAGACACCAGGAGATAGTTATGATGGATTAAAAGCTATAACATTTACAACAATTTTACCAGTCTCATGTTTTTCAGGTTGTCACTGCTGCTGCTAGTAGCAAATCCTTACAGAATACTCGCTCTTGACCAGGTAGTATGCTAAGTATTCTCATTTAATCCTTACTACAGCCCTAATGAGACAGGTGGCCCAGATGGTAAAGAATCTGCCTACAATGCAGGAGACCTAGGTTCAATCCCTGGGTCAGGAAAATAGCCTGAAGAAGGAAATGACAACCCACTCCAGTATTCTTGCCTGGAAAATCCCATGAACAGAGGAGCCTGGTGGGCTACAGTCCATGGGGTCGCAAAGAATCGGACATGACTGAGTCACTAACTTTAACAGCCCTAATAGGATTAGCCTGTGAGATACATGCTAATATCATCATTATCCTTTTACAGAAGAGTGTATTGTGGCTTGGGTTTCCCAGATGGCGTTAGTGGTAAAGAACCCACCTGTCAGTGCAGGTGATATAAGAGATGTGGGTTCAATCCCTGGGTTGGGAAGATCCCCTGGAGAAGGAAATTGCAACCCACTCCAGGATTCTTGCCTTGAGAATCCCATGGAGAGAAGAGTCTGGTGGGCTATATAGTCCATAGAGTTACAAAGAGTCAGACATGACTTGAAGCTACTTAGCGCAGTACAGCACATAATGAGGCTTAGAGAATTCTAGTTACTGGCCTAAATTTAGAAAGGTGTTTGTCTTGTCTTGATGAACTAAAGATGAACTTTATATTCTAAAGTTAGAGAGAATATTACTTGGACTATCCTAAGTACTCAGGGAAGAAATTTATCCCTGAGTCTTGAGCCAAATACATTAAGGAGAGAATCTACAAACTTTCCGCCCTTGTGTTCAGTATATGTGATTTGGATTCCATATAATATTCCTGCAGCTATTATCTGGCATAATTAAATGTGAAATGAAATAAAGTCAATAAAACAAAATCTCTGCTAACTTTCTCACTGATCTAAACATTAGCCACCCAGAGAAAATTAACATCGCAAGAAGAAAACTGGAAAACAAAACAAAACAGGCCATTAGTTAGAGCAATATACACATTTCCTAGAGTAGGATACGTTTCTCTGTGGAATCACTGGCGTTTGTGTAACAAGGTTACTATACTGATGACAGTAGCTTAGAATCCTTACAAGGAGTGTTATCTTTACAGGTGTTGGCTACCTGGACTCAGTTGGCACTAAGAAGCCTTACTTTACTTAATCCTGTGAGGAAATGTGTTTGTTTAACCTTCAGTCATAGTGTTCAGAATGTTTAGTTCTATTTAATGAAGATTGCAGTAGTGGGAGATTGTCTGGTCTCTTTAAAATATAGATCAGCTGCTGAGCTCTTAGGAGGTGGTTAATTGGTAACTGCTGAGTGGAAAAGGTGCCCACATGCCTCCCAACTGAACCCAGAGGAGAGTTGGAGAGAAAAAGAAGTCCACTTCCAATGATTCTGGAAAAAATGAGCTGAGCTCAGTTATTATGACAACCAGGAAGTCAGACCAGATTATTCTGAGAACCAGGAAATAATCAACCAGATTATTCAATCAAAGTGTCTTAAATTTAAGTCAAAGTGTCTTAAGACACTTTGATTCACATTAGAGAGCTTTAAAATATTCTTAGCACATTCCAATTTTAGAAGTTTCTATAGAACAAACAAGAAAGCAGTGTTATATGGGGCCAGAAATTGCATTTAATAAAGAGGTTTGATATACTCTTTATTGCAACTCTTTGGAGTATCTCCATATTGCTTAAGCTTAATCATGTTTGATAATTTACTTATGTTTTGCTCTGGTAAATTAGTCCTCTTTATTTTGCTGTAAACTTTTGTGACATTTCTTTAGCATATTTTAGCATTCTAGAATTAAAGCCTATCATGTTGTGACTATGGTATTTTTTTTCCTGCTATGTTGAAGAACAAATTGATGCTGACCTGTTGGCAGGATTAGAAAGAGCAGTATAATATTGAATATTATAAAGATCTTAACTGATTCAGCCAACAGGAGGCCAACTCCCCTCCCATAGGTGGTGGATATTTAGTCATAGCTTTTAGTATCCATGCAGTGTAAGTTCCTGTCCCCTTTCTGACACAAGTACTAACACGTTTAGCCTTTGTTGCACTTAGAATGTGTGTCATGCACTGGGCCATCTTAAATGTGTTTTATTTCATTTGATTCATGCCACCCCATCAGGGAGGCTCTAAATTCACCTTCATCCCCATTCTACCAGTTAAAAGCAAACCAGATTTAAACTGCTCAACTGGAACCATAGTTATCAAGCAGCTGATTCAAAGCTACATCTCCCCCATCTGACTCCAGGATTCATTATACTACTGAGAGCTTGCTTTGCCTTCCCGGCCATTTCCTTTTTTCCCCTACTCATGTTCTACAACTTTAGGAGGAATTTCTTATGTTTTTTTGCTTGTTTGTTTGTTTTCTGTTTTAGTTTTCAATTTAGAAAAACTTATGGAATCTCAATTTGCTACCTTTCACAAATGTTCTTTTTCCCTCCATAGCTTTGTTTGGTGACACATGGTCATGAAATCACGAAGCGGAGAAGTGAACAAATAAAGTGTCCTCCACACAAAGAACATAGGAAGTTCCTTCTTGTAAAATTTTGTTTGGAAGTTCGTTTCTCCTTTTAGTCTCTTCAACTGAAGCAATTGGGACTAATAATCCTTTTCTGGTGTTTCTCTCAAAGGGATGCTGTAAGAATTGGATGAGTTGTTTTGCAGGAATAGCAATATAATATTCAGTAATTTGAGGTTGCACCAAGTCTCCCCATGACTTCTGCCTGGAAATAATTTTATTTGAGAAAAACATTGGGTTTCCTTACTCCCACAGCTCATTTATAAAATATGCCAATATTTATTCAAGCTTCTTCAGAATAAGAAGCCAGATAGAAATGCAAACAGATTATGGGTGTTTAATTCTTACTAAGATGCCATCAGGGTTGGCTACCTGTAGACTTCTCCTCCCTCTCTAGGAGCTTGGATGCAGTGTATGCCCCACAGTTCTGTAACTTGAGTCACCATGGGAACATATTACAATAACCGAGTCTATTGGAAGGCCAGCTTCATTTCTTTAGTTTTAATTGAAAACAAAAGTGACCAGATAGAATACTAGCAAAAAATGGAGCCTTCTTTATAAATGGAACCCTGAACAGTAAGACAATGATGAGCGTACTACTTAAATATTCTATAACTTGAAATTTTTTTCACCAAGGTTTCTTTCACCATAGTGAGTTGGGCAGTCTGAGTCTAGATATTTTAATAGGGGATATTCAGGAGATGTGGAAAAGGAGAAAACATTTTCTAAGGAGATCCCTAAAATCTCAGAGCTAAAGCTGTAGTTTTAACCAGTTCTTAATAGCTGTGGTTCTCACTTGGGTTGAAATCAACATTGTGAATGTTTCCTGTGGAACCAGCTCGTAGAGAAACAATGACTGTCTGGGCCAGGCAACCTAAATAGCTTGATGAGGTCACCTAGAGGCTTGAGGGACCAGAGAATTTTAAGTTCACATATGTAAATATCAGGTAACTCCCTCCTCAGCGTAAGTGTGTATGTGTGAGCATGAAGTGTAGTGCCTATGGTTCCTCATTTCTACCTCTCAAATACTCCCTGTAATTGGTATCTAAAATGAAAGGACTGAAGATTTAGCATTTTTTAACATAAAATTACAAGAACACTTTCTCCTTCATAATCGCGAAATTAAACAAAAAAAATTTGCACCCAGGGCAAGCTATTAATGTCACTCTATCCCTAGCAGATATAACATCAAGGCATAATATAAACATGGAAGCTTTAGGAATCACACTGTCTGGGTTCTAAGCCTGATTCTGCCACTTACAATAAATACGAGTCTGAACTATAAAATGGGAATAGTAATTATGTCAATTTCATAGGCAGTTTGTGAGGATTAAAGGAAACCATCCGCATGTGGCACTTAAGAGTGTCAGAATTTTAGAAGTGTTATTCCTTTAGCTATTAGTCAGTTCTAAAACCCTTTGGAGGTTTAATGATCTTCAGATGTGAAATAACTTAATTGACATGAGATTTCCCATTGACAGACAAAACAAAAAGCAAAAAAGAGAAAAAAGGCCAAATTACAGGTGGCCTTTGCAGTCAATCAGTGAACCCTGAACTTCATCTCTGGAAATTTTCATTGGCACTTGAGCCCCAGATGATCAAATACTATAAATAGCATCCTGATTAACTTTTAATCTGCAACTAACGTGAAGTATCCTAGCAAACACCCTCTTCCAACAACACAAGAGAAGTCTCTACACATGGCCGTCACCAATACCAAAACCAGATTGATTATATTCTTTGCAGCCAAAGATAAAGAAGCTCTATACAGTCAGCAAAAACAAGACCAGGAGCTGATTGTGGCTCAGAACATGAACTCCTTATTGCCAAATTCAGACTTAAATTGAAGAAAGTAGAGAAAACCACTAGGCCATTCAGGTATGACCTAAATGAAATCCCTTACGATTATATAGCTACTACTACTACTAAGTCGCTTCAGTCGTGTCCGACTCTGTGCGACCCCATAGAGGGCAGCCCAACAGGCTCCCCCGTCCCTGGGATTCTCCAGGCAAGAACACTGGAGTGGGTTGCCATTTCTTTCTCCAATGCATGAAAGTGAAAAGTGAACGTGAAGTCGCTCAGTCATGTCCAACTCTTAGCGACCCCATGGACTGCAGCCTACCAGGCTCCTCCGCCCATGAATTTTCCAGGCAAGAGTACTGGAGTGGGGTGCCATCGTCTTCTCTGATTATACAGTGGAAGTGACAAATAGATTCAAGGGATTAGATCTGATAGACAGAGTACCTGAAGAACTATGGACAGAGGTTCATGACATTGTACAGGAGGCAGTGATCAAGACCATCCCTAAGAAAAAGAGAAACCATCCCTAAGAAAAAGAAATGCAAAAAGGTAAAATGGTTGTCTGATAAGGCCTAAAAATTAGCTGAGGAGAGAACAGGAGCTAAAGGCAAAGGAGAAAAGGAAAGATATACCCATTTAAATGCAGAGTTCCAAAGAATAGCAAGGAGAGATAAGAAAGCCTTCCTCAGCGATCAATGCAAAGAAATAGAGGAAAACAATTGAATGCAAAAGACTAGGGATTTCTTCAAGAAAATTAGAGATACCAAGGGAACTTCTCATGCAAAAATGAGCACATTAAAGGACAGAAATGGTAAAGAACTAACAGAAAAAGAAGATACTAAGAAAAGGTGGCAAGAATACACACGAGAACTACACAAAAAAGATCTTCATGACCCACATAATCATGATGATATGATCACTCACCTAGAGCCAGACATCCTGGAATGTGAAGTCAAGTGAGCCTTAGGAAGCATCACTACGAACAAAACTAGTGGAGGTGATGGAATTCCAGTTGACCTATTCCAAATCTTAAAAGATGATGCTGTGAAATTGCTGCACTCAATATACCAGCAAATTTGGAAAACTCCAGCAGTGGCCACAGGACTGGAAAAGGTCGGTTTTCATTCCAATCCCAAAGAAAGACAATGCCAAAGAATGCCCAAACTACCACACAATTGTACTCATCTCACACGCTAGCAAACTAATGCTCAAAAATCTCCAAGCCAGGCTTCAACAGTATGTGAACCATGAACTTCCACATGTTCAAGCTGGATTTAGAAAAGGCAGAAGAACCAGAGATCAAATTGCCAACATCCATTGGATCATCAAAAAAGCAGGAGAGTTCCAGAAAAACATCTACTTTTGCTTTATTGACTATGCCAAAGCATTTGTGTGGATCACAACAATCTGTGGAAAATTATTCAAGAGATGGGGATACCAGATCACCTGACCTGCCTCCTGAGAAATCTATATGCAGGTCAAGAAGCAACAGTTACACTGGACATGGAACAACAGACTGGTTACAAATCTGGAAAGGAGTACATCAAGGCTGTATATTGTTACTCTGCTTATTTAATTTATATGCAGAGTACATCATGCAAAACGCTGGGCTGGATGAAGCACAAGCTGGATATTGCCGGGAGAAATATCAATAACCTCAGATATGCAGATGACACGAACCTTATGCCAGAAAAGAAGAAGAACTAAAGAGCCTCTTGAAAGTGAAAGAGGAGAGTGAAAAAGTTGGCTTAAAACTCAACATTCAGAAACTAAGACCATAGCATCCAGTCCCATCACTTCATAGCAAATAGATGGGGAAACAGTGAGAGATTTTATTTTTATGGGCTCCAAAATCACTGCAGATGGTGACTGAAGGCATGAAATTAAAAGATATTTGCTCCTTGGAAGAAAAGTTATGACCAACCTAGACAGCATATTAAAAAGCTGAGACATTACTTTACCAAGAAAGGTCCATCCAGTCAAAGCTATAGTTTTTCCAGTAGTCACACATGGATGTGAGAGTTGGACCATAAAGAAAACTGAGCTCCAGAGAATTGATGCTTTTGAACAGTGGTGTTGGAGAAGACTCTTGAGAGTCCCTTGGACTGCAAGGAGATCCAACCAGTCCATCCTAAAGGAAATCAGTCCTGAAATTCTTTGGGATGACTGATGCTAAAGCTGAAACTCCAATACTTTGGCCATCTGATGCGAAGAACAGACTCGTTGGAAAAGACCCTGATGGTGGGAAGGATTGGAGGTGGGAGGGAAAGGGGATCACAGAGGATGAGATGGTTGGATGGCGTCATCAACGTGATGGACATGAGTTTGAGTAGGCTCTTGGAGTTGGTAACGGACAGGAAAGCCTTGCATGCTGCAGTCCATGGGGTTATAAAGAGTTGGACATGACTGAGCGACTGAACTGAACTGAACCAGGTATTTATTTAAAAACAGAAGTGTATAAAGTATGGTGTTTATGGAGGGAAATTTTGAAAGAATTTCTCATAGAAAAGAGGATAAGAGGCAATGTATTAGAAACCCACACCTGTCAGAGATGTTTTTTCCATTGTTTAGCTTTTAGATGGAGTTGGAGAGAGCCTCCGTTTTCTCCATTGGAATTGTTAGTGTTGTTTGAAGTTCACAGATGAAGGAAGGACAGGTAGCATGCTCATGGATGCCTCTCACCCATAATACCTCGTGGAGCCTCTGGGTTCCTCACTCCTGGCTCTTTTCTGATACTTGGAGCATGGCCACTGGTATTGACTCAATATTCTTGAGCTCCCCCCAGACCCCTCCCTTCCATTTCTGTTTATGAGATCTTTACTACACAATCTAATTAAGACTGAATCAAGGTGCTTACAGATGTGACCAATAAGTGATTCTCCTGTTGGATTGGTCTGTCTCTCTCAGTATTTTCCAAACTGTCCTGTGGAAATCCCTTTCCGAATGTGGTTATGACGCTGATTAGGTTTCCCCAACCCACCACCAGTGAACTGGGGGAGTAACTGGCTTATAATTGTATCTCATGTCTCCCAGAGCATCAGGAGTGATTAATGGACCACATGCAGCTGCCTTCTCAAACTCTGTATTTCATTATCCAGGAGGCACAGCGCCTCCAGGCCCCCTCACTCCACATGTCTGAAGAGTTCTTCTGGAAGCAGAAAACCTGCTTGTACTGTATACAGTAGAACTTCGAAGCTAGGAGAATGGGGCTGAGGATTTAAGAAAAGGAGAAAAATTTAACAAACTTCAAAGAAGTTAAGCAGCCAGCTAAACTCCGGAAGCTTTCTTTATATTGTTAATGGGAGTATTTAATCTTTCTCATCTCTACTTTTTTTTCTGTGTGTAAAATGAAGGATTCCCTACCTTATTGAATTGTTATGCAATCCTTTACTGATGGAAGGAAGAGTTTAGCCTAGTTCTTGGCACCTAGAGCTTACTGTTTACTGTTAGCTGTCAGTGCTTTTCCTCAAGGTCTTCATTGTCACCTGTTGGCTGTAGAGACCACACTTCGGATAGCCTGTGCTATGTTCCAGTCTGGAATCAAAGCATTGCATTTTGTAGCTGTGAGACTGAGGCCCAATGGGAAATGAGAATCTGAAAGGGGATAGCACATGACATTGATATTGGTTGTTGGAATTGTACCTTCCTTTCAAAAGGAAGATGATGAGTTTTTTCTGCTGTCAGGTTGTAGGATCGTCAAGTGTGGTAGTTACTGTGGCAAGAAATCCTTCCAGTGGTCAGATTTTGCTTCTAGATTGCTGGCTGCCATAGTGAGTTGAAAGGTGTGATGCCATCTGAACTGTGTTGTGAGCAGGGGATCAAAGGGACCTTGCTTGTGTTATTCCAGCCTCATCTGATTGCTTCGGCCAGTGAACAGCTTCAGGTGACAACATCTCTGTTGTCATTTTTCTTCGGCATTGGACCCTGTGGCTGTTGTTTTGTCACTAAGTTGTGTCTGACTCTTTTGCCACCCCATAGAATGTAGCCCTCCAGGCTCCTCTGCCCATGCAGTTTTCCAGGCAAGAATACTGGAGTGGGTAGCCATGTCCTTCTCCAGGCAGCCTTTCTGACCCAGGGATTGAACTCAGGTCTCCAGCATCGGCAGGCAAAGTCTACCACTGAGCCACCAGGGAAGCCCAGACCCTGTGGAGAGGCACTCAATTCATAAGAACCCTCTTTTCTGGAGACATCTCCGCATATTTGGGGCAATGAGGAGAGGTTCCCAGCAGCTTTGTTTATAGTAAGTGACTTACTTCAAACATATAGTTGATGGAAATCAAATAGATTTCCCATCCCAGGGAGGGAATTGGCACTTAGGGAGACTGACTGTGTCTATAACTGCTAGAAACCCTGGTCGTTTTGAGGAGGCCATTTTCCACCCAGCATTTGGACTCAGAAGCAGGAGAGGAAATAAAATGCAGATAAACAGAGAGAAATCAAGAAAAAAGGAAAAAGGACCAGGAGTACTCTTGGGATCGTCATGATTTTCATGTCCCATTTCAGGCCAAGGCTTTCAATCCTTACCAGGCTCCTTTGTGCCTATGGTACCTTCCCTTGTATTTTCTCTTTCTTATTTAATCTAGTTCCAGGTAGTGTCTGTTAATTGTTGCAATGGCAAGAGTCCTTACTGTATATGTATGTCTATGCTGCAGTCCATGGGGTTGCAGAGTCAGACATGACTGAGCGACTGAACTCATGTAAGAACTACGTGTCTTACACGTATTTATGCAACTTGAAAGGAGGCCTGGGGAACAGGTCCACAGAGAAGAGGTGAGGCTGTGCTTTTGGGTCTGATTGTCAAAAGGTCACAGATACTGCTGCTGAGTCCAGTGGGCTCTCCTTTCTGTCGTTGGCACCACCAGATTATGCATATGTCTGAGGTTCTGATGATCATGATAGAATAGCATATGGGGAAGAGCAGCATAGCAGAGTTTGGCCAGATTTCTGACACTGGAAAATAGAAACACAGGGTCCTAGTGCAGAAAAGTTGGGAAAGGGAACCAAGGAGCAGCAGAGAGGTACTGAGTTTAGTGTGGAACACAAATATGCTTTCAAGTGTCAGAGGATGGCCCAGAGAGGATGGCCTCTGAGCAGTTAAAAATAGTGGTCAAACGGTCTTTCCCATTTTGAGGCTATAATGCAAAGTTCTTTTTTTCCTGTGAATATCATGGAAACCTTCCCCCAAAGTCAGTCATTTTCAATAATAATGGAACAAAAGTCTTTCAGGGCAATTTGCCAAATGATGTTACTCTGTGTCTCCAAGCCCTCGGTATTGATTCCTTAAATGACTGTGGACATGATCAATTGCTTTCAGATCGCTAATTTGATGAGTATTATGGGCTCTGGCTAGAAAAAAAAAAATGTATTAGAAATGGAAAAAAAAAATCTTGCAGAGGTTGTAAAGGATCACTGCAAAGTTACTTTTTAATGGAACCCAGTGAGGTAACTTAGCCATAAATGAAATAAGAAACTTATTGACATGCCTAATAGTTTTCACAATCTCTGATTATTGTAAGGGTTAGGGAAAGAAAAGATGGTGATATCAGTATTTTCATATAGGGGTGAGAAATGTCTGACTTTGATGTGATTTCATCTGTTTAGACATCTGCTTTAGCCTAGATGATAATGTCCTCCAGGGGAGCTAACTTGGCTCATTTGGACACATGCCAGTTTCTGGGAAAAGAACAGTTTGGAACCCTAGTTCTTTGTTCCTTTGTTTCTCTAAGGACAGAGATGAGAGGGACGAGGTTCTGAGGTTCAGGTGAATTGCACAGATGTTCTTAGAAGACTCAGGACCCACTGTGTATCCATCTTGTGTCACTTCTCACTCCTGATGTCTCTCCTGTTCCTTTTTTGTTTGTGATTTTGTGTCTAATTCCCCTAGTTCTTTCCCAGCTGATCTTTCTCCTCTCTTGTAACATATTTCACCTTCTGTCCATTTTTTCTCTATATTTTTGATATCTTCTCAGTTTTAACCTCAGTGTGATACAAAAATGAATTTTGCCCTTAAAATGATTATTGTATTCCTTGGGTACTTAGCTGCAAATAAGCTCTTACTCTAACCTTTCATTATTCCTTCAAACAAACAAAACCCCACTAATTAAATTTGTTCTTTTACTTCTGTGAAATTAGATTTAAATATGTCTTATTAATACATGTCTACACCTATCATGTTTGTGATTTTCTCTTTCAGAGCATAGCTATGGGTATGGAAAACTTAGATACATAAAGTAGCACATAAAAAGCACAGAGGAGTTTTGAATTGTGCAAATTTTGGATTTTGATGTGATTCGATTACTCAGTATGTAATTGACCTCAAGCTGTATGACCTCAAGCACGATGTTGAACTGTTTTTGTATCTTTCACGTAGGCGTCAATATAATGCCTGTCTCCTGGTGTAGTTAGGAGAATGAAGCCCTGTTTTGTGATGCTGGTAGAGTACGTAGCCCAGGACTTTAAGCAGTGTCAATAAATGTTTGCCATTATTATTAATATTATTATTATTAAACTTGTCTGAAATCACCTGGTACCAAGTACTAAATGTGGATACTGGCACTTGACCAGCAAAAGAGATGATCTTGTGACTAAAAGAGAGAACAGAGAGTAGGCCACTCTTGATGTCTTTAATTTTTTCAAGTGAAAGATGGTTAAAATAATTTCAGAATCTGTAAGTTCTTATATGTCATGGCAGTTTCCTCAGGACCTGCATAGCCCTCCAAAACTCACCTTTGACACCTCTGTTTTCCTTTAGCTGCACTCCAGACATAATTTACTTCAGCTCTTTACTGCCATGATGTGCCTTTCTGCCTCAGAGATATTCTCTCTGCCTTGAATGCAGTTGATGTTTTAGCACAGTCTGAAACAAGAATTAAGAGCCTACCTACCAACTTGAGAGTCCCTTGGACTGCAAGGAGATCCAACCAGTCCATCCTAAAGGAGATCAGTCCTGGGTATTCATTGGAAGGGCTGATGTTGAAGCTGAAACTCCAATACTTTGGCCACCTGATGCAAAGAGACCCTGTTGCTGGGAAAGATTGAGAGCAGGAGGAGAAGGGGACAACAGGATGAGATGGATGGATGGCATCACTGACTCAATGGACGTGAGTTTGGGTAAACTCTGGGAGTTGGTGATGGACAGGGAAGCCTGGCGTGCTGCAGTTCATGGGGTCACAAAGAGTTGGACACAACTGAGCAACTGAACTGACTGACTGACCAACCTAGAATTTGTGTAAGAGTGAGATAGAGACAGAATGAATTTGTATGTGTGTTTAAACATTCTGTTGTGTGTGCTTGTATTTGATTAATGTCTATTCCACACCCTTAACTGCAGCATCTGTGAAGTCAAGGGCCTCATTTCTTTATTTCTTCCCATATCCAGAATACCTAGTCCTGGCCTGACACAAGATAAGAGTTCAGTGCTTATTTATTGAGTTAATTGAATGTCCCATTGAGAATGTAAGTAGTATGCTTACCATATAGAGGCTTTCCTGTCAACCTTGGGTTTGTGTTGTGAATGAGCAAGGTAACATTTACTGTGTGTTTACCGCATACAGTGGTTTGCAAGAATTGTAGGAAGAGGGACGTGAAGACTGATGTTTGCAATAGAATGTTTGAATAAGTAGTGCATGGGCAGGAGGCTATGAGTAGGTGGATTTCGTGGGATGTTTTCTGACTAATGAAACTGATAAACCCACGCTCTTGACTAGTGGAACGGAACATTAACCAGAATGAAAATGCTTTATGGTACTCCCCCAGTATTACAGAAAGATGCCCATTGGCCAGGGAATGACCCAAACATCCTCTTAGAAAAGCAAGCATAAACTCATGCTTGCCTTAGGGAATTTTCTTTTATTGAGGGTTAGCTTCTGATGGAAATCCTGTATGAGAGCACTTAGTACAATATTTGTATATCCTGTGGGCTTAATATATATATACTAATCTCCCCAATAAGCCACATTAAGAACATTGTAGGGCTTCATTTGACTTAATATTTTAACGTGGTCTGACTTCTTGATTTGTTATCTAGGAACTATGAGTGTTCATTTCCCAGAATCAGAGATCTTTGAATCAGAAAGACTTTAGAGATTGCCTAGTCCAACTGATTCATTTAAATGATGAGCCAAGAGAAGCCATGAGAGGTAAAGTAACTTGGCAAAGGTCACTTGGCTGCTTCTTTGATTGAGAAGTAAGCAGATGTAATCTGTTATGCCCCTACAGTGAAATGAAGCGGAGAGTGAAAGAAAATGAGAATTGCTTAGAGGTAAGAAACTCGGGGGTACACATGATAACTGGATCACAATCCTGTTTCCCATGATTGATCGGTTGATTTTTTTTTTTAATATAATAATGCTTAGTTGAGTTGTAAATGGTTTTCTGAGGATTTACCCAGTATAGCCAACCACTCACCCAAACCAAGTATTGCTAATCTCCCTCAAAAAAAAAAAAAAAATGGATTAACAGTGTTAGCTTCCACTTAATGAGCACCTGCCAAGCCCCAGGCAGTACGTTAGAACCTTTACACTCAGTATTTCCCTTATAGTAGTCACTGCAATCACGTGCAGGATAGAAGAGTTTTAAGAAAACTGAGGTTCCAAAGTCAAAATTACAAAAAAGGAAGTTGTACAGATGGGAGTCTAACACAGATCTGTCTGAATAGGAACTATTTTCTGTTCCCTGTCTGCTAACCCAAGTGAAGAAAGGATGGGGGATTCAACATTTAAGGCTGGTCAGATGAGCACATTTATTGCTGCCTTCATATGTAAAGTCTGCCCTCCCAAATCTGTGGGGGTGGAACCCATGGATACAAAGGGACTTGTATACTTGTATACAAAGGATACTATAAGGGACTTGAGCATCCAGGGCTTTTGGTATCCTCAGGGAGCCCTGAATCCAATACCCACAGATACCAGGGGGGAACTGTATGTTAGGCTAAACCCTGAACTTTCTTTTGAACTAGCTGAGTAGTTTCACCGGGTGAAAATACAGTGACCCCTGTTCTACCTGGCAGGAGTCAGTTGCTCTGGACAGCACCTCCCTCCCCATTAAGAGTTGCTTAATTAGGTCAGTTTACAAGGAATAGAATAAAAAAGAGTAGCAAATTCAACCCTAGTGTCTGTATAAAAGTAACTGGTATTTCATTCACCGAAATTCAGATATTCATTCTTTTGCTCACTCACCAAACATAGTTCGAGAACTTCTTTTGTACCAAACGCAGATAGAGAAGTAAGGATTCAAATGAATAGGCCTCTGTTTTTCCCATCAAAGTGCTCACATTCTCACTGGGGCATGACAGGCAGGCCAACACATAATCATGATGCAGGGAGATGGATACCTTGACAGAAATCCTTTTGCCACCGAGCATAAGGACCTGCCAGCAGAGTTGAGGATGGGTACCTTTGCCTGCAGCACTTGGGTGATTGAAACTTCTGTGCTGCCCTTGCCCACTCTGCTAATAAATCAGGCTGGATCACCAGTGTGGCTTTCCATGGCTGTCCTTGAGGAAGGGTGTCACACAGCTGCTCAGGGATGAGTGTAATGGTTTATGACTTCAGCACCTGAAGTCCTATCACACAGCAACTTCCCTGGAGATGGTGATCATACGGAACGAATATTGCTTAGCTGGTGATAATGTCACGCTGCCATGCTGAGTTACACGGATTGCCTGATTCCTGCAGCTAAAAAACTCCTGGCTGATTAATTCTGATGCCATGTAAATAGAGTCGGTGTCAAGGAGATCGTAAATGAGAAAATGGATGCTTGGATGGGGACATTAGTGAGGAATAGAGAGCCACCATCATCCCTTTCATCCCTCAGGCGGCCCCTGACAACATCATTATCCAGGTGAGAGGAGGCTTATCACTCAGCCAGGTCCTGGAAGGCTTCCAAGGCTTCTTCCCTCACCCTGACCCTCCAGCCCTATTTTAAACAGTTAATATTTTACAAATCATGTAATCTGGCTTTCTCTTGCTTGCCAGGCCTCCAGGAATACTGGGACCACCCCAGTATAAGAAAGCCTGATCGTCAAGCACCTAAATTACTAACCAGATAAATTAGGGCATGAGTTATTCATACTGTTAAAGGACTCATTAGAGAATTCCTTTAAGACATACTCTCACACTTGACTTACAGAAATTTAATTGCTCACATAAGCTAGATTTCAAGTCTGCTGACACTCAGCTCATTAATTGGTTTAGAGCCAAGATGTGCATGTTCACCCGTGTCAGTTATGTTGTATGTTTGGTAACATCACTGCCAATGTGAAGGGTCACGGGGAGGTGTCACATCACGCTGGGTGCTGTCTCCCATTATGCTTCTCTTTTCTCTTTTTACTCTGGTCCTTCCCATTCTTTCCTTTCCAGTCTGTCTCTCTGTCTCTGGAAGAAAATATTTTGAGGATAGCCTCTGCTTCAAGCTTTAATCAAGGCACCCCTTCCAAATAAATCCGTCGTTCTTCCAAATTAAACCCATCAGTCTGTTCACCTGAAGATTTTCATATTGTTAAAGACATTCAGGTAAATAATATTTTTCTCCAACTTGTTAAACTTCTTGGAAACATTCCAGTGTGTAAGTGAAGTTTAACTCAGACTCATTGGAAAGTCTGTAGAGATTTGGAATCATGTATCCCTTACCATGATGCTTGAGATTTCCCTGTAATGTGAGAGATCACATTCCTGTGGATGGTGGATTTTTAGGTTGGCTCCTGCCAACCTAGATAGCATATTCAAAAGCAGAGACATTACTTCGCCAACAAAGGTTCGTCTAGTCAAGGCTATGGTTTTTCCTGTGGTCATGTATGGATGTGAGAGTTGGACTATGAAGAAGGCTGAGCACTAAAGAATTGATGCTTTTGAACTGTGGTGTTGGAGAAGACTCTTGAGAGTCCCTTGGACTGCAAGGACACCCAACCAGTCCATTCTGAAGGAGATCAGCCCTGGGATTTCTTTGGAAGGAATGATGCTGAAGGTGAAACTCCAGTACTTTGGCCACCTCATGTGAAGAACTGATTCATTGGAAAAGACTCTGATGCTGGGAGGGATTGGGGGCAGGAGGAGAAGGGGACGACAGAGGATGAGATGGCTGGATGGCATCACTGACTCGATGGACGTGAGTCTGAGTGAACTCCAGGAGTTGGTGATGGACAGGGAGGCCTGGCATGCTGTGATTCATGGGGTCGCAAAGAGTCAGACACGACTGAGTGACTGATCTGATCTGATCTGATCGGGTCCTGGGTGGGAGAGAGGAGAGCTTTTAATGTTGCACAGAGAGAGGTTGCTATCACTCTCAAGGCTGACATTCAGATGACCCTCTCCAGCCATGCACTGCTTATCTCTTCATGCCAGGATTATTTCTGCCATCCCTTCACTGGTCCTCCCACTTCTAGGCTCTTGCTCTTGCTTACTGCTGTTGTCAGATGCACCTTCCTGAGGGGCTGTTTTATCCCATTAAAGACTCTCATGGCTTCCTGCTGCCTGTGGAATTAAGTTCCATCTCCTATTCTGACATCTAGGGTCCTCCAGAAATTAACCTGCCCCTGACTGAATTTATCTTCCTGAAACACACCATGGTTTTTAGATTCCCCTTGGAATACCCTTGAGAAATTGACCATTTTGTTATACTCTGTAATCAATTGGTTTTGTTTGGGGCCTAATTTCCAGGGTATCTGATTCTCTCCATCTTCTCTACATACAAATATATTAAGCATTATAAAACTTAATGCTATTATGCCTCTCTCCCACACCTTAACCCCCCAAATAGCTTTTGATAGTTTATTTCATCTTTAAGCTTCCAATATAAATTCAGTCACCTGATTCAGTAGAAGGAGATTATCCTTGAGAGCCCCCTGAGTTAACAGGTCTTCCCACAAGTCTTAGCCACATCTCTGCAGTCTCTTTGAACCTTAAGCACTATTTATACCCATGCTGGCATTTCCTGGGTTTGTTCCCTTCCTTTGAGACAGACTTTGTCATGATGGTAGTTCTAAATCTGGGTTTTAACTAGAATTTTCAAGCAGTTTTGCTTTACATTAAGTTTTCTATATAACCTAACCATTTACAGAGGGTTTAAAAAAAAAAAAGAATTTGCATTTTGGGTTCCTTTTTCTCCCTTGGCAAGCCATTTATAACAATGCTCCTCTCGCCTTTTAGGTTGCAGTTTTGTGACCCCTTTTATAGCATCTGACATAAGTCATTTGACATAATATTATTAGTAACATACTGTGCTTTACATCAGGTAATTTTGTGGGGACTGTTCAGCTTCACAGCTCTCCAATACTGAGAAGACTAACCCTCAGCTCCAAGCAAGCTAGTTAAATCTCCACAGATTATTCTAAAATAGAATATCTTTCTCATTCCTTACCTATTCGAATCCTTCCAGAATGTTTAATGATACTCAAGAATTATTATATTTCAAATGTGGCAAATGTCTTGCAGTTACTCTTCTTTCTAAGAGACCATGTCTTCTAAAGATGCACTCTCTGAAACAAGCACAAATGAAATTTATGATACAGTGGGTTTCCTTTAATCCAAAATGCAGATGAGAATGTGGGCAGAAGTACAAAGAAAACATGATATACTATGCACTGTTCAACATAAATAAAGAGACAACTGGATACAAGTTCAATTACTGGAAATTGAGTTTATTTGGGAATAGCAGAGAAGTTACAGTTCAGGAATTGCGTGTTATAGCAAGCAACAGGCAAGTTCCCTGAGGGTTGAGAGAGGCTGCACTCAAGCCAGTGGTGCAAAAAGTAGGAGTTCAGCTGGAGTCCAAGCAGCGAACTCATTAGCTTGAGGATGGCGAGGGATTCCTGGTGGATGTTCATTGGTCAGGAGGTAAGTCTTGGTCTTCTATAAGTTAGACATTTACAGAAATCATTCTCTCAGTTCTTAAGGACTGCTCCCAGGGTATATGTCTGAGAGTCTCCATTTCATAAACCTCTGATTCCATATTAGAGTGGAATCCTTTCACAGTTGGTAATTGCTGAGACTTGCTGATAGTACTGTGTGCTAATAAGCACTTGTATAGTACTAATATCTCTCAAACTTAATGCATACAAATCACTTGAGGATCTTGTTAAAATGCAGATTCTGATTAGGGAAATCTGGGGCTGGGCATGGAATCTTGTGTAGGTGGCCCTACTCCATATTTGGATTTCACATCTTCACATTCAACTAACCAAGGATCAAACATATTTGAAAAAAAAATCTAGCAAATTCCAAATTGCTAAACTTGAACTTGGCATGTGCTGGCAATTATTTAATAGCATTTACTTTCTGTTAGATATTATACGTAGCCTAGGTCGTATAGAGTCGGACACGACTGAAGTGACTTAGCATCAGCAGCAGCAGAGATGATTTAAGGTATATGTAAGTAAGTGCATAGCTTGTGTGCAAATATGACTCTGTTTTGTAAGGGACTTGAGAATCTGCAGATTTGGGTATCTGGGGGGGGGGGCGGTCCTGGAACCAATCCTCACCCATCCCTCATGGATACCATGGGACGAGACAACTGTATTTCTAAGAAAACTCCAGGTAATGCTGATGTAACTGATCCTCTGACTATACTTTTGAAAGCCCTGAGAAGTACAGTGTAATAATATTCTCTTTTCATTACTAAGTATTCACCATTTTCCAAAACAATCACAATTTCCTTCCATCCTTCTTTACCTAACTCAGATTCCATGACTTCCTTCAGGTATTTTCCCCTAATTTCAGAACAAATTGATTTCTCTATGTTTTAAGATTCACTAGGCCTTCTGGTCTCTACATTATATTGATATATAACCAGATACTATCTTGAATTGTTAGTTTAAATGTGTGTTTTATTATTTTCTGAGACTGCAAAAATCTCATGTCACAAGTTCTGCCTTAGGTATTTTATACCATTATATCCTCCGCACATTTTTATGTAGGGTTTGATTTGACTCATGGGGAGAAAAAAGTAGATATTGTCTAACTACTGAAATGCTAAAATGAGTACAACCAATTAAAAACTCTAGAAAGATAGTTGGAGATAGGGAGTGGCAGAAAATGAAAGAAAAGTTCTTATTAGCCTGAGAGGGAGAGCCCCTGGTCATTTCAGTTTGAGGTAAGAAGGTCAAACTTTCCTGGAAACTGTGGCATAGAGGTGACAGAGCCCTGTGCTGGCAATCAGAAAACCTGGGGTCCCCCCGACTGCAGTAGTGAGCTGTGTGGCTGCAGCTTATGATACAATTCGGTAGATGGTGTCTAGAATTATATGCCATGCTGTAGACTCAGTAATTGACACACATCATCATTCACATACGACTCTCCTTCTAATACTGTAGGTAGTTATTATCACTTCTGGTTGCCCAAGTGCACGTTTCCCTCTGAACCAGACAGACCCTTTAACCTCTTTGAATCTGGGCCACGTCAGGGTGCAAACCTAGACCTCTGACTCTGAACCCAAGCCCTTCTGTAGTAGGGTCTCACTCTACTGAAAAGTATCTCAAGTGTGGTCTGTTGAACTCAAGAGAGGACCACCTCGTTCCTGTTTCTCTCTCCCCATCACCTAAATCAAAATGTTAGGGATGGGGGGGACTAGAAATGGACATTTAATGAAATTATTCAGATAGGTTTGGACACCCTTAAGCCTGTATAACCACTATGTTGTTCTCACTGGTTGAATTATACACACACGTCATGTAGACTGAAATTCTGTTGACTTTAGGCGTGCCCTCTGGGTCTGTTTTCCTAGCTCTACATTTTTTTTTTTTAATCATTGTGACATTTATGAGATTTTGTATATAAAATATCAGGCCTAAAATAGACACTCAAAAGTGTTAGGACTTTCTTTAAAAATTGGCTCAGTTTTTTTTTTTTTTTAATGGGGACAGAAGAAAACTTAGTTAACCCAAATGAAATTTCTACATTTTGTAAGTATGTATGTATGTATGTATGTAGTCTGTGTGTGTAGAGAGAGTTAAATTAGGGAGAGTTAAGGCAGATTTGATTGAAAATTTAGTTCCCCTGTGGGAGGTGGTGGGGCGGTGGGAGAGTGGCGGTGGGCAGTGCAGGAATCTTTTGTTTGGTAAGTTTAGGCATTACTACCTTCTGCTATCTAAAATTTCAAAAAATCACTTTCTATAAATCAACCACCTAGTCTAAAATGTGAAATTTTGCATAGCTCCCAAAATCCATTAGAAAAGACTATTTCTAAATGTGTAGGAAAGAGAAACTTGGCACAAATTGAAAGCATTTCTTTTCCACACTGTCTGACGGTTTCGATACAAAAAATAAGCCCTAAAACTTATTTTAATAAGAGTTCCTTTAAAGTGCCTTTTGAGGAATATTGATTCCATCAGAATAAATAGCTGATGTTAATCACAAAAACATTTAGCATTGCCAGATTTAAACAGATTTCCTCACAGAAGAAGTGCTTTGGGTCTTTGATATACTCACATCTGTAGGAGCAAAAGTTTAATTCCTCAAACATGTAGGTATCAGATATTTTCCCTCTCTCATCCCTTCTCTCTCCTCTAGGTATTGTAGAGAATAGATAATCCAGAAAATATGTCTGGACGTCAGATTGGTGAAGTGAGTTACCCCAAATTACAAAGTGAAAGTGTTATTTGCTTCAGTTCAGTTCAGTTCAGTTGCTCAGTCGTGTCTCTTTGCGACCCCATGAATCACAGCACATCAGGCCTCCCTGTCCATCACCAACTCCCGGAGTTTACCCAAACTCAAGTCCATTGAGTTGGTGATGCCATCCAGCCATCTCATCCTCTGTTGCCCGCTTCTCCTCGTGCCCTCAATCCCTCCCAGCATCAGAGTCTTTTCCAATGAGTCAACTCTTCACATGAGGTGGCCAAAGTACTGGAGTTTCAGCTTCAGCATCATTCCTTCCAAAGAAATCCCAGGGCTGATCTCCTTCAGAATGGACTGGTTGGATCTCCTTGCAGTCCAAGGGACTCTCAAGAGTCTTCTCCAACACCACAGTTCAAAAGCATCAATTCTTCAGTGCTCAATTTTCTTCACAGTCCAACTCTCACATCCATACATGACCACTGGAAAAACCATAGCCTTGACTAGACGGACCTTTGTTGGCAAAGTAATGTCTCTGCTTTTGAATATGCTATCTAGGTTGGTGATAACTTTCCTTCCAAGGAGTAAGCGTCTTTTAATTTCATGGCTACAATCACCATCTGCAGTGATTTTGGAGCCCCTCAAAATGAAGTCTGACACTGTTTCCACTGTTTCCCCATCTATTTCCCATGAAGTGATGAGACCAGATGCCATGATCTTAGTTTTCTGAATGTTGAGCTTTAAGCCACCTTTTTCACTCTCCTCTTGCCTAGTCGTGTCCAAATCTTCACAACCGCATGGAGTGTAGCATACCAGGCTCCTGTCTGTGGAATTCTTCAGGCAAGAATTCTCTATTTTTGAACAAAATCCTACAGGCCCAAGCCATTTTGGGATTGTTTTCATTTCATACTACACTTCATTTACTACATGTAATTCTAACTAAAGGAGCTATTTAAACCCATTAGTGAAATCTTGAGATTAGAGACTGTGTATTTGGTTAGCCTAAGAGATAATGTCATTTGTCCTATTTGTATCTCCTTTTAGTCATTCTTGTCTGGACAGAGTAACTTGGATAATTTGAGGTAAAAGCACTCATCCCAAATTGACTTCAGTTCAGTGGTCATCATCACAGGGGACATAGGGTGACTCTTGATAGAAAGAGAAACTAGAATGGCCTTGGCTCATTGAATTTTATTCTCAATGACTTCATTGCTTCTAAAAAGCCTTCTCGGACTTTCTGTAACTTTCAATGATTGCTTCTTCTTGGAATCCCAGAACACTCACTCTGTTTGCAACTCTTGTTCTGGCATTTACTTTCCTTGTCAGACCAGCAGATTCCCATGTTGGAGCTGCTTCCCTAAGTAGATCATAAGTTCCAAAGGGCAGAGTCATGTCCCAGTGGGCTCAGCACAGAGAACCACAGGCATCACAATTCTGACAGATACCTGCTGCTAGAATGGAATGCACAGCCCATCTGTACTTGGCATTTGAGAAATTCCAGTGCTACATTTTGATTGAATGGTACTCTCCCTTTTGAGCTGTTAGGACTTTAAAAGGAACAACTTCTGTAAGGAGCTTGCAGAGACTGAAGTAGGTAGCACAAGGAAAGGAATGGCAGAGTGCATGGGCACCTCTTTGGTTCAGTCTAGAACTTTGCAATGCAATTGCTTTTTCTGATTTGGAAAACTTTTAAAAAATCTTAATGATAACATGTTTTTGTGGATCCCAAACTCCTATTCCTATAATAGACAGTCTAGTAATAAAAATGGATAGGGGAGGCGACTGTGAGCCTGAGAATACACACTCCATTGACAGAGGAGGAGATACTTCTAAACATAGTTGTCGCCATCAGGAATTTGAGCCAAGCATGATATGATCTTCAAATGTTAAAAATAGCAATACAAAGTTTAAAAAATAAGAATAACCTGAAATCATTGTTCATAAGGACAAATCTCCTGATTTTTGAGAAGTTTGTTTATTGAAATTTTACAATCTAACTCTACATCCTAAATGTACAATTTACTACTAGTCAGCATCATATATTTATACGTTGCTTAAAAGGCTCAAGAAAGAGGTGGTATATGTATAATTATGGCTGATTTTCATCATTGGACAGCAGAAAACAACACAACATTATAAAGCAATTTTCCTCCAATTAATAAAGAATTTACAAAATAGTTTTTAATCATCTCATGTAGTATTTACAGTATCCTATGAGATGGGCAGGAATCCCCTTCACAGATGTAAAACTTAAGGTTCAGATGGGTGAAGTGTGTTACCCAAAATTATACAAAGTGAGAGTGTTAGTTGCTCAGTGGTGTCCGACTTTCACAACCCCATGGACTGTAGCCCACCTGGCTCCTCTGTCCATGGAATTCTCCAGGCAAAAATTTTCTATTGCCTGGAGAATTCCATGGAGCGGGTGGCCATTTACATCTCCAGGGAATCTTCCCAACCCAGAGAGTGAAGCCAGGTCTCCTGCATTGCAGACAATATTTTTTACTGTCTGAGCCATCAGGGAAGTCCATTTATAACAGAGCTGGGACTAGAACCTGGGACTCCCAATTTTTTCACTTGGTGTTCTCTCTAACAAACTGCCTTGTCACAAGCCTATATTTATATTTTTCTTTGTTTTTAAAATATATTTTCTTATAAAGTATAGCATATGCCTATAAAAATGTACTAATCATGAATTCACTGCACAATGAATGCTCACTAAGGGAATGTGCCTAGAAAGCCTCACCCCTCACAGAGATAGCACATTCCCAGCATTCCAGGATCCCCTGCCATATCCCTGCCTTTCTCTCCAAGGCTAACCAGTCTTCCCACTTCTAACTCAGTAGACTTGAGTGTGTTAGATTTTGCCTGTTCTTTTTTCTTCGTGTAAAGAGAACTATCCATTTTGTATTATTTCACGTCTGGTTTCTTCTGCCCAGAGTTGTGTTACTGAAATTTACGTTTGCCCTTTTATATAGCAGTAGTTTGTTCATTTCAATGCTTTGTAACATTTCATTGTATAAATATTCCACTGTTTATCAGGTTCACTCTTTATGGATATATGCATGGTTTGTGGTTGCTACAAATAATGCTGAAATAAACATTCTTGCACTTGTCTTTGGCACCCAAACATATATAGTTTTGTTGGATTATATATAGAAGTGGAATTTCTGGGTTATATATAAAGCACTATTTATTTATTATTTTTATTTTTAAGTGTACAGGTTCGTCATTGCTGTGTGTGGGCTTTCTTGAGCTGCAGTGAGTGGTGTCTGCTTTCTAGCTGTGGCGCACAGGCCTCTCCTTACAGTGACTTCTCCTGTGGCAGAGCATGGCCTCTATGGTGCCCGGGCTTCAGTAGTTACGGCACACGGGCTCGGTAGTTGTGGCTTGTGGGCCTAGAGCTTGGGCTCAGTAGAGCTTACGGTGCACGGGATTAGTTGTCCACCAGGTGCGGAGTCTTCCCAGACCAGGGTTCAAACCTGTGTCCCGTGCATTGGCAGGTTGGTTCTTAACCATTGGACACCCAGGGAAGTCCCAGCACTATTTATTTTGAATAAACACTGCCAAATAGTTTTCCAAAGTAATTAAATCAATGATCATATTCCCACTAGTAGTTTAGGAGAAATCCAGTGGCTCCACATTTCATGAATATAGTTTTGTCATGTCTTTCTAATTTTAACTATTCTGGTGGATATGTCTAGTTATATCCTTATGGGCTTTCATTTGTATTTCCCCAAATAATGAAATTAAGCCTTTTTTCAATCATTTGTTAGCTACCTGCCTGTCCTCTTTTGTCAACTCCTTGTTCATGTCCTCTCTCTCTCTCTCTTTTTTTTTGTGTTCATCTTTTATTTTGATCAAAGTGTTCTGGATATATTCTAGACATGAGTCCTTTACCATTTATGTGTATTGCAAATATCTTTTCCCCACTTGATACCTTCTTTTTTCATTCTGTTAGTGGTTTTCTTTCATGAGTAGAGCCTTCTCATTTTGAAATAGTCAATTTACCTTTCCTTGCCTTGCTGGTTAATAGTTTGTGAGTCCTGTTTAAGAAGTCCCCTTGTTTACTCCAAGGTCACAAAAAATATTCTTTTGTATTATCATCCAGAAATTTTATTGTGTTGCCTTTCACGTTTACATCTACAGTTCACCTAGAATTGATTTCTGTGTATGATACAAGTTAAAGGTTAGGAACTACTTTTTACCCTGTAGATGTATCCAGTTGACCTGGTGCCATTTATTGAAAAGACCATATTTCTCCCACTGTTCTGCTGTACAACCTGGTTATAAATCATATGTATATCTCTATGAACCTTTTTCTTAATTATCTATTCTTTCCAGTGGATTTATCCTTTCATATCATCTTAATTAATTGTAGCTTTCTAGAAAATCCTAATATCTGGTAGTGAAAGACTTCTAAATTTCCCTTCCTATTTATGACACCCTTGGATCTTAGCTGTTTTGTTTCCATCCATATTTGTTTATAATCAACTGCTAATAGTATATTGACTTAGGCATTTTTTAGTTCAAAGTTGTTGCCTTGAGATTTTTACCAATTTGCTGCCTTCAATCAGAAATGGTAGAAATAAAACTCTCACTCCTAATTTGTGCACGTGTTCACAGGGAGATAATAGGGAAGATTTCGTGCTAAACATACATCTTTATTAAGAACATTGCTTATTCAGAAAGCCAGGGAGCCCCAGGTTAAATGTCACTACATTATTTCTGTTACTATTCTGAATTTATTTCAAAGCCCTTATATTATTTTCAGATGTAGTACATCAATTCTCCACATTTTGTTTCTAGGAGAGCTGTCTTTGTCCAAGCCAAGGGTGCTTCTACATTCAACCCTTTTCACTGGCTGTGTCCTGGGTCTAGAACACCTTTCCCTCAGCTACAAGGGCTCCCCAGCTGGTCCTAGTGGTAAAGAACCTGCTTACCAATGCAGGAGATGCTTGAGACAAGGGTTTGATCCCTGGGTTGGGAAGATTCCCTGGAGGAGGGCATGGCAGCCCTGGAGAATTCCACGGACAAAGGAGCTTAGTGGGGGCTACAGTCCATAGGGTCTCAAAGAGTCAGACACGACTGGAGCAACTTAGCATGCATGCACTGGTGTGCCTCACTCTCTCATCTTTCTCCAAACCATGCTTAAACATCACCTTGTCAATGAAGCCTAATTCTTGTTGAAATGGTAACTTCTAACCCCCTTGCCTGCTCTATTTTGTGTGTGTGGTTACAGTAACTCTTTCTGACCCAATCTAATGTACTTCCTGATAAGGTTCCATCTAGTGTCTATCTTTCCACAATAGCAAATGTCTTGGCTTTGTAGCTACTGTATCCCAAAGGAAGAAAAGCATCCTGCATATAGCACATGCTTAACAAATATTTGCAGAATGAATTAAATGAATGAAAGGTTTCCTTCTTAAGCTGTGTCTCTCTGTGTGATTATATGGGACAGTCTGGTGATGGAATGTTGCCTGGATAAGTCAGTTGGTGTGCCTGAGGGTCTGCGGGGCTTTTTGGAAAGAACATCCTAATCCTAAGTGTGGCATTTCAATCCAGTAAGATGTGGTTTTAGTGTTTTTAGGGAAAGGATGACTCTGGCCACAATGTAACATCAGCTGTTCCTTCCTTTAGGAATTCATGTCTACATCCCAGATGAACCTTGGAAATAAAACATGACTTTTTTTCCTCTATAGAAATTCTGTAAAATAAGATGTTCTCAAACTTGAGTATTCATCAGAATCATTTGATACTGTTAGAGTCTAACCCCAGTATTTATTAATTTCTCAAAATTTTGTCATGGGGCCAGATAATTTGTATTTCTACCTCATTCCTAGATTATGCAGATGCTGCTGATCCAGGCCTCACACTTGAGAACCCTTGCTGTAAGGTATCAGAGAGCAAAGGAGCTGGTTTCAGTACCGCCTTAAGTTGTGACCCTAGGGAGGAAAGAAAATGGCTTGGTATGCTCCAGTCTTCCACTTTGCGATAGAACAGTTTCCAAACTTTGACACTTTGAAGCATCTTAAGAGCTCTGAAGTATTCACTGAGAAGGACAGTGGTGCCTATAAGAAGCTTGGTGCCCTGCAGCACCAAACAAAGGCCAGAAAAAAGGGTAGAAGAAGGTGGTGGATGCCTCATAATGGAAGATCTTTCTTCCCGCCCCCACTTCCCTCCACTCCTCTGTTCCTTTATTTTTTGCTGAGCACATTTGAGACACCTCCAAAGATGACCTGATAAAACTGAGCAGATCTGTTCATGGGGACCTAGATATTCTGAATGAGCAGGAGTCAAGAGTTGCAGTGGTTACACATTTTACAGACCTTTGAGCCCTGATAAGCTTGTTAGAAACAAAATCTTCAGTAACCTGGGCCTGCATCCTTACAGCATGAGGAGGTCAGGCGCACTGGCAGGAGGAAGCCTAGAGGGAATTTATAGTGTCATTGCAGAGTCGATGTTTTATTTCATCCTGTCTTCCAACCACTGGCCAGAGATAGTTTGCAGACTGAGGTGACTCCACATCCTAATAAATACCCCTAAAGAGTTATTTGCTTAGGCTTAATTACAGCGTGTAAATATGCAGACAGCCCGTTATTGGGCAGGTGTGGAAGGGAGAGGATGGCCATGGAATACAGTACAGGTGGGTAATGACCTCCTATTAGCTCATCCACAGTATGAGTGAGTCTCCTGCTGGCTACCTGTGATTTGAGGTTACCTCAGAACTAATTATCTTCCTTGTGGTGTCAGGTTCCATCTCAGTGCTCTGTGGAGTTCTTGGCTAACTCTGAAACCTTTCCATGCCATTTACTTTAACTTCTGCCAGGCTTCTTGTTGAATTTCAATGAGGCCTGGGCTCTGGGTTAAATGCCATCGGAGTTATCCAACTTTTCCTAGATATTTGATTTCTCACGCTTCTCCAAACCTATTTAAGGCAGATGCAGTTTAGTTTGTGAATGGAATCCACCAGGTGCTATGGAGCAGTAACTAAACTTTGTTTTGTTCATCAATTCATCATTAATTAGCTATCTACTGTGTACCAGGTGCTCCCGTCAGCCCCTGGGGATACAGAAGTGAATGCTATTCTCCTGCTCTTTAGGAGCTCAGTCAAGGGAGGAAATTGGACGCATCGACAAGGCAGTGATGTGAACAGCCATTAAGGGATTATAGAAGAGCAACAAGCAGCTCAGCCCAGAAGGGGCAGGGGCAAGCTTCTTAGTGAGGTCATGCCTTGTGATGCTTCTTTACTATTCTGTAGGAATTAGTCAGGGAAATGAGAAAGGAGCAAGCCAAATACAGACAAAATGTTACAAATAAAAGCATGGACATGGTGAGTTGTGTGGTTATCTATGGGGAATTATAGTGTTAAGGTGGCAGAGGAGAAAGGATCACAATGAGTTAACAGTCATTTTAACAGTCATTCAGTTTTATAGTATTATTGGCTGAAAAAATACATGTCACCTAAAAGTTGAGAGTTAGGTTAATTTGGTGGAAATCATGAGGACTTCAAGCCTGGGAGACAGCAGCTCAGGTGACCAAGAGAGAAGTGTTTCTGAGGAGGTGCAGAGAGGAGCTAGGCTATGTAGAAGTTTACTGCAAGGGGCAGGTAATATGAATATTAAAAGATTACTGTTAATTAAAGAAAACCAGATTTCTTGCATTAAGAAATTTAGTGCTCTTCTATGTATGGAAAGATGCAAGCATTCAGGCTTACTGAAATCAGCTCTTTCATATGCATCTCAGCTATCTGAGGCCAAATCCTACTTTTTGATTGTTCTCATCCTTCATTCCTCATTTACCATAAGTGGTGGCGGATGTGGCAGATGGCTGCCTCCTATACTTTCTCACATTCCCCCACCCCCAACTCCTCAGCATTTAACAGGGAGGAAGTGGCTGATGGCTGCTGGATGGCTGGTATTGTTTCATCTGCATTTGGAAGGCTGGAATCCCTCATGGCTGTGACATGACTTGTTTACTGGTATAACAGAAAAGATTTCATTTCACAGAAATATTTCATTTCACAGTATAATATAGTATAAAATAGTGATAGAGTACATGGATTTTGAAAACAGATTGCCTGAGTTCAAATTCTAATTCTTCAACCAGCTAGCTGTGTGGCCGTGGAGAAGTAACTTCTCTGTGCAGGTTGCTTTCCCTCTTGAGTCTTAGTCATTGCATGTAAAGTAGGGAGAATGATACTAACTTTCTCACAGAGTTATTGTGAAAGCAAAATAAGTTGATGCATGGAAAGTGCTTAAGCATACTGCTGCTGCTGCTAAGTCGTTTGTCGTGTCCAACTCTGTGAGACCCCATAGACGGCAGCCTACCAGGCTCCCCCGTCCCTGGGATTCTCCAGGCAAGAGTACTGGAGTGGGTTGCCATTTCCTTCTCCAATGCATGAAAGTGAAAAGTGAGAATGAAGTCACTCAGTCGTGTCCAACTCTTAGCAACCTCATGGACTGTAGTAGGAGATAAACAAATGTTAGTAGCTATTATGCTTACCTACAGCTAGATATCCTGGAATGTGAAGTCAAGTGGGCCTTAGGAAGCATCACTGTGAACAAAGCTAGTGGAGGCTCTATCTTGAAAGCAGGACTCCATTTTGGGCCAGACTGTGGACTTTGAGCTATATGCCCAGTGTCTATGGAAACAACATATCAACTGGAAAACCAGGCCCCCAGAAGGAAGACCCCAGGGCTCTCCATCGCCTAAAAGAATACCCTCATTATCTCTGTATCCAAATAGAATTATACATTCTATTATGCTTACTGGGGTATGACCACAGGCCTATTGATAACTGTCCACTGTTAACTACCTAGGCTTAAGGCATATGATCACAGGTTAACTTTGATTGTATCTTTTTTTTTGCCTTTGTTCAGACTGGTTTCAGGGAACCATATACACTTAGGGTGTACAAGGTTTTCACAAAAACTGGTCCAGGTCCTTGGCTAAGAGGAGACTCTGCCTTGGGCCCACCAGTGTAATAAACTTCACTCCACTATCTGTATTGTCCTTCTGAGTGAGTTTGTTTCCTAGAACACGTGGCTACAACAGAGCTATTTCAAATCCTAAAAGATGATGCTGTGAAAGTGCTGCACTCAATACGCCAGCAAATCTGGAAAACTCAGCAGTGGCCACACGGCTGGAAAAAGTCAGTTTTCATTCCAATCCTAAAGAAAGGCAATGCCAAAGAATGTTCAAACTACTGCACAATTGCACTCATCTCACAGGCTAGCAAAGTAATGCTCAAAATTCTCCAAGCCAGACTTCAACAGTACGTGAACCATGAATTTCCAGATGTTCAAGCTGGATTTAGAAAAGGCAGAGGAACCAGAGATCAAATTGCCAACATCTGTTGGATCATCAAAAAAGTGAGAGAGTTCCAGAAAAACATCTGCTTCTGCTTTATTGACTATGCCAAAGCCTTTGACTGTGTGGATCACTGCAAACTGTTGAAAATTCTTCAAGAGATAGGAATTCCAGACTACCTGACCTGCTTCCTGAGAAATCTGTATGCAGGTCAAGAAGCAACAGTTAGAACTGGACATGGAACAACAGACTGGTTCCACATTGGGAAAGTAGTATGTCAAGGCTGTATATTGTCACCCTGCTTATTTAACTTATATGCAGAGTACATCATGAGAAATGCTAGACTGGCTGAAGCACAAGCTGGAATCAAGATTGCCGGGAAAAATATCAATAACCTCAGATATGCAGATGACACCACAATTATGGCAGAAAGCAAAGAAGAACTAAAGAGCCTCTTGATGAAAGTGAAAGCGGAGAGTGAAAAAGTTGGCTTAAAACTCAACATTCAGAAAACTAAGATCATGCAATCTGGCCCCATATCTTCATGGCAAATAGATGGGGAAACAATGGAAACAGTGACAGACAGTCCTGGGAAAGATTGAAGGCAGGAGAAGAAGGGGGCCAATAGAGGATGAGGTGGTTGGATGGCATCACCGATGCGATGGACATGAGGTTGAGTAGGCTCCAGGAGTTGGTGATGGACAGGGAAGCCTGGCATGCTGCAGTCCATGGGGTTGCAAAGAGCCAGACATGACTGAGCAAGTGAACTGAGCTATTATAAATAAATGTTAGTAGCTAAATAAATGTTAGTACCACTCAAAATATGAGAATTCCAAAATTACCCTATTAAAGTATTTTGTGACTGTCCCTTTTGGCATATACCTTACTTCCCTGGTGGCTCAGATGATAAAGCATCTGTCTGCAATGTGGGAGACCCAGGTTCAAGCCCTGGGTTGGGAAGATCCCCTGGAGAAGGAAATGGCAATCCACTCCAGTACTATTGCCTGGAAATTCCAATGGACAGAGGAGCCTGGTAGGCTACAGTCTGTGAGATTGCAAAGAGTCGGACACAACTGAGCAACTTCACTGGCACTAGTGACCTTAATCCCTTCCTTCAGAGAAGGCGATGGCACCCCACTCCAGTACTCTTGCCTGGAAAATCCCATGGATGGAGGAGCCTGGTAGGCTGTAGTCCATGGGGTCGCTAAGAGTCAGACACAACTGAGCGGCTTCACTTTCACTTTTCACTTTACTTAACATTATCTCACTTCCATCAGTTATTGACTATACAACATTGGGCAAATTATGCAATGTCTGAGTTCCTCAGTTTACTTATTTTTAAGTAGTGATAATTATGGGCTAACCTAATAATAACTCTACCCTAATAGAGTTTTTTGTGAGGACTGTAAGAAATTTTATATAAAGCCCATGCTCAATTAATATTAGTTATTATCATTAATAACATTATTACTCTTAAGGACATGAGTCCTAGGGTGACTCAGATGTTAAAGAATCTGCCTGCAATCCTGGAGACAGGAGTTTAATTCTTTGGTTGGGAAGATACCCTGGAGAAGGGAATGGCAACCCAATCCAATATTCTTGCCTGGAGAATCCCATGGACAGAGGAGCCTGGTGGGCTACAGTCCATGGGGTCACAAAGAGTCAGACACAACTGAGCGACTAGGCATTATTATTATTTATTAATGATACTGAGCTAAACGTTGGTCGGATCACCTGATGCACAGCAAAGCTAATCTACTGATGCTGGGTTGTGGTGAAGGAATGTTATGGAGTCCAAGCTCACTCTGCTTACTACAGGAGAGGCCATGGATCTGAAGGACAAGGTGTTGAGGCAGGGTATACAATTTCATTTGGAAAGCCAGATGACTGAAAAGATGGCAGACTAATATCTCAAAATAACCATCTTATAGGAATCTGGATGCCCGTTTCTTTTATGGATCAGCGATGGGGAGAGGTGAGGAAACAACATGAAAAGACCATTTAATTCTTGCAAGTATCTTCTGGAATGGCAAGCCTCAGGTAGGGGGAGGTGTTAGTTTCTTTTCCTTATAGTCATTCATAGGTGGGCAGGGTCAGATTATCTGCATGTGAACTAAACAAAGGCACTTTAGTTCAAGGGTCAGGCAGAGGAGACGGGGTTCTCTGAGACAGGCCATTATGTGTGATTATAATAACAAAGAAGAAAAGTTATGACCAACCTAGACAGCATATTAAAAAGCAGAGACATTACTTTGCCAACAAAGGTCCATGTAGTCAAAGCTTTGGTTTTTCCAGTAGTCATGTATGGATGTGAGAGTTGGACTTAAAGAAAGCTGAGCGCCAAAGAATTGATCCTTTTGAACTGTGGTGTTGGAGAAGAATCTTGAGAGTCGCTTGGACTGCAAGGAGATCCAACCAGTCCATTCTAAAGGAGATCAGTCCTGAATATTCATTGGAAGGACTGATGCTAAAGCTGAAACTCCAGTACTTTGGCCACCTGATGCAAAGAACTGACTCATTTGAAAGGACCCTAATGCTGGGAATGACTGAAGGCAGGAGGAGAAGGGGACCCAGAGGATCAGATGGTTGGATGGCATCATCGACTTTATGGACATGAGTTTAAGTAAGCTCCGGGAGTTGGTGATGGACAGGGAAGCCTGGCATACTGCAGTCCATGGGGTTGCAAAGAGCTGGACACAACTGAGCAACTGAACTGAACTGACTGATAATAACAAAAATTACAGAAACAAAGGTTAAAGTCATAGAAATAGATCTAGCAAATTCACCCTTCCTGGTTACAGGAAAGCACCACGTTTATCTGCAGGGCACCAAGCAAGGTGAATGGGCAGCTCAGGCTCAAGAATACCCAAACTCCCTTATGGCTTTCAGGGAAGGGTTTTTAAGGGCAACATTTTGCAGTGAGGCTTGCCCCTGGTGGGCTTTCTTCTGATTGGTTGGTGGTGAGATAACAGGGTGATGTTTTGGTAATCTTACCCATCAGCCTTCTGGTTCCAACCAGTGTGAATTCTGCCTGCTTGTGCTCAGCGTGTAGTCCATCTTCCACTGGGTGGGAGTGTTAATTTCTTAGAACAACTCAAAGATATGCATCTGATTGTTATGCATATCACTTGAGGAGGATCTAGAGCTCTGTTTTACCACTGAGCTATTTAAGCTATCTTTACTTTTCTTTCTTCACTGTTTTGCCGTTGTTTCTGCATTCCCTCACTTCCCTAATTACTGCCTGCTTGGATCTGCTCTTAGGAACTCAGGGAATGTGCCTAGGAGGCTAAAGCCTTTTTCTACAATAAAATGAATGGGAGGAGGGGAAAGGTGGAAGACTGAAACTTTAGTACCCAGGAGGGCCTCATATCTCCTGCTCAGTTTTAACCCTCCCCTTGAAGATTTGATACTCCTCAATTTTGAGGGTAATAGGGATGGTACTAGAAAGGGAATACGGTTTTGGATAGGGAGGTTAATCATAAACTCAGAAAAGGAACTTGGTTTAGGGGAACTTGGTTTTATTATTATTAAATATTTTTTATGCATCATCTCCCAATAGCCCTGTAAGCTGTAAGTATCTGCTTTAAAAATATTTTTTTTTTTACAAACCTGTCTGACTCCAGGACTTTGGCTTTTAATCATTATATTACACTTCAGTTCCACAGATCTCTGTGGTATGCTTCATATGTCTAGCGCAAAAAAAAAAAAAAAATCAGGAAGGAAGTGTGTGAAATGAAACTAGTTTGAAACTCAAGGCTATTCCTTGAGGCCAAACCACAACTTGGGTATTGGGAGGCAGATGTAAAACTGAAGCCAAACTACTGTCTCCGTTTCAGCTTAGACGAAGTAACGTAGGAACACCTGAGATCCAGGACCATTGCAGTCATGTGTCACTCTGCCTGTTGCCTGGACAAAAATCCACATGCCAGATCATGTCATTCTCAGGCACTTGCTTCTGATGTTAAAATTTTTCACACAAGAGGGTGAAATATAATCATCTTTTATGACTTGTTTTACCTTTTAGAAACGAGGATCTTATGATCTGACACTGATTATAAAGGTGGTGAAATCTCAAAGTTTGAACAAATTCACCTTCTCAGTCCAGTATCTTCTAACCCAATATACTCCAAGTGTAGTAAATGAACTGGTTCACTGTGACACACGCAGAAGGAGCTTGGGGAGAGAGAACCCCTTGTTCGGGCAATGACTTTTAGTGTTCAGGGAAGTCAACAATAACTAAGCAGAAGTTGTGTAGGGAGAAGAGGGTACATTCTCTCAGGTTCTCTGTAGTATTGTACTGTACTGTCTAAAAAAATCTCATACCTCCTTGGGTCAGGCTTTTAGGAAGTGGGTACCTGTCAGGCTCTCCAGGGAGCTAGCATCCTAGGTTGTGGAGAGATGCAGGGTAAATCTTCTAGCCACCAAGAATGAACAGGGGTCCAGGAAGCATGTAAAGGAGCCATCAGCAGGTGGTTTGCAGGGCAGAAGCAAAGACACAGCTTTTGCAGGAGAGAGAGAGCAACTCTTTGAAGTTTGCATGGATTTCTGTTAAGAAGACCAGGACATGCTTTTCTCTCTTATATGGCGGAAGGTCTCTTCTTGTAACCTGCTCTTGGTTAGTTCAACCTCGTTATTTCCCCTCAGACTTTCCAATTAGCACATTCTTCCTGCAGAAGGCAGCATTTGAATAAAGAGTGAAAGCGGTTTGAGAAATATGAACTGGCATGTTTTTCTCACTGTGGCTGATGCTCTGTGAAAGTGAGAGTGGAACAAACCCAAAGGGGACTTCATTTTGTCCATGGCCAAAAAGTGGAGAGGTTGCTCAAGGGAGCTGCTGTTCAGGGGGCACCCATCGGCATGACACAGTGATTAGGGCAGCAGCACACCTTTCCTTCCTCCTGAAGTTGTTCTGCTCAGCTGAGCACACGGGAATTGCACCTGTCATAGTAGGCCGCTCTTACAGTGTCTCCAGAATAACAGGGCTTCCCTCCAGATGGTCCAGTTGACTTAGACATTTTTCTGGTGAGGCATGTGAACAATCATTGCGTTCTTGTCTCTGTTGGGAAGATATGTGATTTGAAAGTGCCGATGTGAGAGAAGCTAAAATGATCTGCAGGATGTGTTTGATATAGTGGGGGAAAACAGACAGACAGTGCAGGGCAGCTCTGCCAGTAGATACTGCCATAGCCATAGCCATCAGAACTTTGAGCTCTGCTTTAGAAAAGAGATGCCAATGTATTCAAAGATGTGAAAAGTGAAAGTTGCTGTCGAGACCAACTCTTTGCGACCCCATGGACTATACAGTCCATGGAATTCTCCAGGCCAGAATATTGGAGTGGGTAGCCTTTCCATTCTCCAGGAGATCTTCCCAACCCAGGGATCGAACCCAGGTCTCTCACATTGCAGGTGGATTCTTTATCAGATGAGCCACAAGTGAGCCCTCCCCAAATGATCACAGCGCTAAAGCGAACTTTGTTATTCCCACCATTCCTACTCAGCTTCCTTGAGCTGGGCTGATTTCCCAAGTTTTGGTTTTGGTGGCGGAGGGAGGCTCCTAATGGAAGCTGATGCCACAGTCTTTGACGTTACAGAGCTGTGGATAAACACATCTGCAGGAGAGATGAGCTGAGTGATGAATGTTGCTCCCAATGCAGGATGTTTAACTGAATGGCGTTTTCTTTTCAAGAGTCATTCAGAGAAAACTGGAAAAGGAAAAAAAAAAAAATCCTCTGCCTTGTGAGCAAGAAACTGGGTCTCAGATCAGTGGAGCATGATCAAGTGCAGCTGAAGTTTTCTTTCATACTCTGTCCTATAGAACAACTGTTTGAAAATGTTTATGGCTCAGTGGGTTTTCAAACTTACTTAGCTGAGAACCCATATTATAAATGAAACCTTTTGTGAAATCTCCTTCACTTCACCCTCCCCAAAAGGTTTAAACAACATTTCATTGAACTTCAGATTTCCATGTGCTTAGTAAACCTCTGAGTTCAAACGAGGTTATTTTGATGAACACAAATTTGAAACAGGTGTGATGGGTGACTATTGCTCATATTAACCGTATGATTGATACCATTGTTGTTGATGCTACTTTATTTTTTTCAGAAATAAGATTATACTGGTTCATATAGTTAAGTAGTTACACATTGTAACAATTTTTCAACAACTGAAATCTCAGCCTCAAATTTTCCTATTGATCTTTGCAAATTGAATCACTCCCATCATTTAATAATTATTTGCATTCTTCAATAAGTAAAATCCCAATTTAAAAAAGTTGAAAAGCAGATCCCTCAGCATGTTAAAAATATTTTGGTTAGAAAATATTTTTGTATATATTATGAGATAGTAATACTTTTCAGTCGTTTTTTACATGTGTATATTTTAGTACATTTCTCAGTGACTCAATTAATATTTCAAAATGTGAAATTTTATTTTGTTTTGTTTGCCAAGTGCAAACTGTAAATTTTCAGTAGCATTGTCTATGGTTGTAAACATTATGTCCTGCATTACCAGACTGTGCAGGCTCTGCTTACTAAAAACTTCACAATTCACAAGAATCTTGTTATATTCTATTTTAGAGAGAAACCAACAAAATGTAGTGATTTCTTGTCTTATTTGAAGTATACACACTTGCACCCTGTTTTGATCAGAATTAATGAAGGGCTTCAGTGAAAAAATAGAAATTGTAACTCACTGCCCAAATAATTCTAAATGCCTCATCTAGTGAACAGTGTACAATGCATTATCCAATGCAGTTCTGATAGACGAGAGCATCTTACAAAGTGATGCTAGTCCAGGAAAGATGCAAAGATTGCTTGAATCTATGTGGGGAATAACTTTTTAAGGGCCATGATATTTTAGTTTCTCTCTTTTTTTTTTTTTCCAACACCAAAACATATGTGAGTACATTTTTGCCATACTGGATCATGTGTTAAAAAAATTAACAAACAAAAAATCTGATCCATATTCTTAAGTGTTTCTATTGTATAAATACAGAAAAATGTAACCAAATTAAAAAATCAGCCTGATATCTCCTTATATGATCAAAAATTTACCAAAACAAGTAAAATGGAGAGAAAGCCATAATAACCCTTTTAATATACAGTTGCATTCTCATGATCTCATATAACTCAGACTTCAAGCAAATTCATCCAGAACGTAGAATTCACTTTCTTAGCTCCATCCTTGTACTACATTATCAAATAATGTTTTAAATTATACCATAACCTATATATCAAACTACTTATTGAGGTGTCAATATCGGAAGAGGCATTCATAAACTTTTTTTCTATTGTGAGCACATGTCACTTTTATGTGATGAAGCAATTTATACTGAACAATATTATGACAAAATATTCATCAACATATTTGAATTTTCTTAGTATACATTTTTTTAAGTAATATTAATATGTTTAATTGATCCTGAGAGAATCTGGGTTATGTATTTGTATTTTGTGTATCAATGACCTTGTGATTTGCCTAGAACACTATTTTGTAAAATTTTACTATATAAATTACATTGACTTGGACTTACATCACCTTAAACAGTGAAAGGACTGAGAAATGCTTATTGTGCTGTATTTTTATGAGTGACTTTATGGAAAATATTGGATACCCTGCTATTTTAGGTATTATTGAAATTGCCATTGGCACCAGTTGAAGAATCATAGGATGTCAGTATAGTATGAATTGCTATGTCATTTTGAAGCTGATCAATGTCATCACAGTCATTCTAATTTTTAAAAAATCCCTAAATGTAATGATACATTTCTAATGTAATTACTTAACCTGCAGTAAATAAAATGATATCAAAATTTAGATGACAGAAAAAAATTGTATAATGATTATTATGACAATACCTAAAACTTCAATAAGCACTGAAATTCTGTAATATGCTCTGCATTCATTTGTTACTACACATTTTTCAAACGGTCATGACAAGGGCCTAAGCTTTGCATGGCCCTTAGCTGGGTGTGGCTCAGCGTGCTGGAGGAGCACGTTTACTGCCAGTATGCTCATACACAATGGACAAGCACAGGTCTGATTTTTCAAATCTTATTTAAAGATTCATGCAGAATATTCCACTTATTTATTTCTGAGTTATGAACCACTCTAAAACATTATGACCTAAAACCTCAACATTTATTTATCTTCATCATGGGTCTGAAATTAGGGCAGGGCTTGGCAGTGGCATTGCCATGCAGTGTCAGCTGGTGAGACTCACCTAGGACTGACTGGAGGATGTATGTTCAAGGTGCTCATTCATGTGACTATCGAATGGTTCTGGCTGTTAACTGTGAGCTCATCCAGGACTGACAGCCAGGTGTCTTCTTTCTCTCCCGGGGCCTCCATAGGGTTACTTGGGCTTCCTCATGGCATGGAAGCTGGGCTTCAAGAGAGACTGTTTAAAGAGACAGGAAGTGGAAGCTGACCTGGTAAGGCCTTGTCTAGAATTTGGTACAGTCTCACTTATGTTATATCATATTGTCAAAGCATTGAAAGAGCCTGTGCAGATTCCCAGGATGAGGCAAGAGACCCTCTTTCTTCTTAGTGTGTGTATCTTAAGTTGCTTCTGTTGTGCCTCACTCTGCGACCCTATAGAGCCCACCAGGCTCCTTTGTTCTTCTTAGAAGTGGTGTCAGAGAATCTGCGACCATCTTTAATCACCACATAGAGTTACCACCTTGATAGTCAATGACTCTTCTCAAGGAATTTCAAATAATTACACCAGGATTGCAGTTAAAGTTGTAAACTGAGGTTAACACCAGAAAACAACTTAAACTAGAAAAAAAAAAATGAACACTCTCTCTCTGGAGTGTTAATGTTTGCTATAGAACACATTTGAGAACATAATTTTTTTAATTATAACCATTAAAATTTATCAAAAATAGTTTTAAAAGGAATGAGAATATTAGAAGAATCTAGGGTTCAGATCAGATCAGATCAGTCGCTCAGTCGTGTCCGACTCTTTGCAACCCCATGAATCGCAGCACGCCAGGCCTCCCTGTCCATCATCAACTCCCGGAGTTCACTGAGACTCACGTCCATGTGGAATATAATTTGAAACTTACTATTTTTATGTACTCTTCTTTCAAAACCCAACACTTCTTCTTTCCTTAAATACATGTTTTGGGTTTCCTCCTTGTTCCCCTCCCGAGTTTCTTTTATTTCTTCATTGTACTTTACAGAGTGTTCCTGTACTACCTGTTCTTTTTTTGTTTTGTTTTAATATATCATATCATCATTTATTAATTTACTTAACACATGTTTATTGATACCTCTGTGTGTGTGTTTGTGTGCATGTGTGCTGGGTCACTCAATTGTGTCCAGTTCTTTGTGTCCAGTCCCATGTTGTAGCCCACAAGGCTCCTCTGTTCATGGGATTCTCCAGGCAAGAATACTGGAGTGGGTTGCCATTCCCTTCTCTAGGGAATCTTCCTGACCCAGGGATCAAACCTGGGTCTCCTGCATTGCAGATGAATTCTGTACTGTCTGAGCCACCAAGAAAGCCCCTATTGATACCTACTGCATGCTAATCACAGGGTTGGCTGGGAATCCGAGACACAAGGCCATAAGTTGTTTTCGATCTCTTTCTCCTCACTGTTCTATCACAGGTTCTACAGCAGGACCTATATAATATGTTGTCAATTAGTATGTGTTGAGTGAGGGAATGAGAGTTTCCAGTCTTCCATAAACTGAACACCTAATAGGAGAGACAGAAGTAAATCAGTTATTAAAACTTGCTGTGATGATGTATTATAATAGGTATATAAGGTGTTATGGACATATGATAAGGAGCCTCAAGATTATACATCCTAGCCAAAGCAAATTATCACAAAATCAAGAATAGACAATTGATATAATTTTTAATCATAATAGTATATAAGTGGAGTATTTATTGACTCAAGTAATTACTAGATCTTCATTCAGATGGTTATCATTAGGCATCAAAAGATAGGTAAAAGGAGAACTATAGCTTCATTAATTGTAATGCCAGAAGATATCTCAAAGTCTTATGCCTATTTTTGTTATTCATCATTATTTTTATGATCCCACCTCGTTAAAAGAAAATTTCCCTATGATTACACTGAAATCATATTGTATATGATATGAAATCATATTGTGAAATATTCTTACTGTAGAAACTGTAAAGTACAAAAAAGTACAAAAAGAAAGTAAAATTGCCTATAAACCTCCAAGATAACTATGTTAACATATATATATATATATATGTGTCTGTATACATCTATAGAGATATTTATATAGATATGTCTATGTATTTCAGATAAATTCTATATCCTTTATGAAATACTTTTCAAAAAACTATAATTTTACTATCTATATTATTGTTATTTAAAATTTCTGTAATTTACTCAACCTCTGTTTTTAAAGTTTATACATTATTCAGCTTCTTTTTCTATTACAAATAATGCTGTGATGAACTTTCTTATGCACATATCTTTGACCTTCTTTCAATTATTTGTTTTGAATTGTTTGCTGTATTTGTCTTTTTGATAACAGCCATGAATATTCTAGGACTCTTTGTGCAGACATATTCTTTTTCAGATATTTGCATTAAAGTATCTGTGTAGGTAACTATTTGATTGGTCAGCAACTGAAGAAAGTTCCTTCAGGACCAGATGACTTGCTGTTTTGTTTTGTTAGGTTAGTTCTTTGGCTGTCTTTAGAAACTTACTTTTACATACATACGTGTGCACGTGCGTGCACACACACACACAGGTGTGCATATGAGGATTGATCTTTTTCTTTTATAAATATTTCTACTATGATGGAGGCGACATGATCTACAGTTTTACAGATATTCAGCTCACAAGCCCAAGAGTGGGCCTATAGAAGTCCAAGAGGGACTTCTCAGAGGAGTAGACACTTGAACAAAGTCAGGAAGAATATCTGGGAATTAACCAAAGAAGGGACCTGAAGGATTGTTGTGTAAAGAAGGCTGTTTAACAATCCAAACTTTCGTGTGGGAAATTAGAACACACAGTGACAATAGGATTCTCTGCTTTAAAAATGGATATGCCATGGGTTGCTTTTTATTTGTTAATTTTGGGGCGAGGAAGTTTAAGAAATTATTAACTTTTGCTTTTTGCACAGTGCTCTATAAAATGCACTTTTGATGGTGTCACCAGATAAGTCATTCAAAGGCACTTTTTTTGAGTATATAAGGACATTAAAGTTTATTCATATAGTAAAACACATTGTGGGGATTATTCTGGTGAAATATTTCTGTGTATATTTATAATGGACATTTACTGGAAATTATACAGTAAAAGAGATTAGAAAATCGAAGGCATAATTAAATCACATTTATTTCTTGACAAATATAATTGTATGTATTTAAGATGTAAAATGTGATGATTTGACATCCATATATGTTATGAAAAGATGGCCAAAGTCAAGATAATTAGCATATCCATTACCTCACAGAATTAACTCTGTGTGTAAGTGTGTGTGTACTGAGAATATGTAAGATCTGCTCTCAGTAACTTTAAGTGTACAAAACCGAATTATTAATTACAGTCATGGATCACTTTTTAATGGTGAAATTCCATAGTCACAGTATTTCCCTCCCTCTCCCTTCTCTTCCTCCGTCTCTCCTTTCCTTTACCCCTTCCTTGCTCCCAAATATTTAGAACTGTATTAATTATGTAATGAGAGGCAGAGTGGTCCTGATCAGGAGTCAAGACCTTCCCTGGAACATGGTCTCCATCTCTTACAACTGCTGTCCTCACGGGCCAGAGACTCCTTCCAGAATCACACAGACCCTGCAGGTAATGTCATCACCATGAGGGTTGTGGTGCAGGAGAGTTGGCACATTTTTTATGCCTAGAATTTTAGATCTGAAAGAAATACCAGAAAAACATCAGACCTATTATTCCTTCTCAGGCATTTATCTAAATGATTGATATCCTTGTTTTATGGGACAGCTAAAGCAGGAAGTGACTTCTCAGGATAGATATAGATACAAATAGAAATGTAGAAATATACTTTATACCTAAACATATAAACATACATGTTCTTATATTGTTGCTCCATTGGAAGAATGCAAAATGAAAAAATTTTTATGCAGATGAGTACTTTCTATAAGGGGCTTCCCTGGTGGCTCAGACAGTCAAGAATCTGCCTGCAATAGGGGAGACCTGGGTTTGACCCTTGGGTTGGGAAGATCCCCTAGAGAAGAGAAGAATGGGCACCCACTCCAGTATTCTTGCCTGGAAAATTCCATAGACAGAGGACCCTGGTGGGCTTTAGTCCATGGGGTCGCAAAGAGACAGACACAACTGAGGGACTGACACTTAGATTTATAGAATAACTTCTTGTTGTAAGGAGTGGGCCCGAGGGATACAGCCCTCAGCTGACTGTCATCAGAACACCAGTCCCCTCATGGGATCTCAGTAACAGCTCCCACACTCACTGAGACGTGTCAGCAAATAGTGGGACAAAGACACGGGACACCTTTGTACTTTGGTGTAAAAGTACCCATGTTATTTCTTCTAGGATTTAAACTCAGAGCTAAATTATGAAGTGACATAATTTTATGGTTGAGCTCTCCATAGACACAGATGAGATTCTCTGCTGAATGCAGCCTGGATTTGCTAGACACGATTATCTTAGTTCATTTGTAGGCAAGTGCAACATACATACAATTCATGTGAGATAGCATATTCAGGGAAGTTATGCTCTGTTTTCTTAAATTCTCCCAGGTTTTTGCAGCTGTAGAAATGAGGACTCATTAGCTACAGTTTCTGCTTCAGTATGTGCTGTGTGGGTTGGAAAAAGTTGCACACAGCGAGAGAGACAGGGCATCTAACAGCCCCCAAAAGTGACTGTTTCCGAAGCTTCCTAAATTCGTCCTTGGGTAGGAGCTTTCCCAGGGCCTGGGTCTGACAGCATAATTAAAGGAGAATGGGAAGATTCACTCAATCCATAATTATTTTTTAGTTTCCATATAGTCTGACCTTACAAATTCAGAATTATTGAGAGAGATATTAGTTTGGCTTAATGAGAAGCATGAAAAATGTAACGTTTTAAATTGAAACACGGCTTTATTACTTCGGGCGATATTCAAAACCACAAACTAATAGCTTAACACCTTTTGTGGTGATGCTCGTGGGCCTGCTTTAATGATGAGATAAAGATGATTTTTAATTCACTTGAGGCCATTCCTTTCCCTGATTCGGCATACAAAGCCAGTGGTGTCTGCCGTGTTCACTTACTATGTAACACTTTTTTGTTTAATTTACATATTCTTGGTTTTTTTGCCCCCAAAATCATAAAAGTGACACATCACCACTGTAAGAAGACAAAGGAAAATTAATTCTGTGAGGGAAAAGAGTTAATAAATTTCTTCCCTTCCAACTCAAATCTCAGGTATAACCACTAATAACAGCTTGGCATGGATCCTTGTGGTGCCAGGTTTAACTGCCTTGGACAGAGCACGCAGGAGATGCTCAGTGAATAGTTGTTAAGCTGACCTGAAGCAATCCCCTGCCTCTCAACAGCCTAAGTCTATCACTAACAGTGTCCCATTATTTTTCATTCTTGTTAACCCAACCTCAGCTTGAAAGTCTATGGCTTCGTTTTTAACTGAATTCTCCTCTACTGGGCTTCCCACTGACAGATTTGTCCCCGTGTATCCTTCATATGACATTGGAATAATGGGTCTGAAATGTGCCTGTGCTGTCTTCCCTTGACCAAGAACCTTCCCACCACACCCCGTCAATGCATAAAGAAAAGAGGACAATTTGAGTCTAGATGCTTCTACCTCTGGCCCCAGTCTAGCCTGACCACATATCCCATGCAGTTTTCTACCTTACATTTTAAGTGCTAGACAAACTAGACTTTTGACATTTCTTGTCCATTCCTTGCCCCATTCTGCATCTCTGCTTATGTTTATACCGATCCTCATCCTGGGATTCAATTAAATATTAATTGTAAGGAACTACTATGTTTAAGACAATGTAGAGGTTCATAAGATAGTATTACTATCCTTTAATATGAGAAATGTTGGGATAATTATACAAGAAGCTCTAGTAAGATGATCTTTCCCCCACTTCCCACTATTTGTTTCCATACCGGTAACGTCTTCATGTAGTATTCTCTCAAAAGAATCACTGATACCTTTCTCTTCTCCCCTCTTTGAAATTGGCATCGGTCCTTCTCCACAATCCACATTCCCATACTTCATATTTTGCTTCATGTAATAACTGTGTCTATATCTTATTTCACCCACTAGACTGTAAATTTCCTTGAGGACAGGGATTGTGCCATTCATTCATGGGTCTTTTGAAGCAAGCAAGTACTGAGAATAATGTGTTAAAATATGAGTTTATAAAAAAAAGAAAAAAAAGAGCTTATTAATTTGTATTGTTCAGTGTTGTCTGTACCATCTAATTTAAATACTTACTTTGTGTAAGCTAGATGTTAGCATGAGGCTTACTGAAACTCAAGTTTCAGGTAAAATTGTAGTTAATGTTTCTGTTAGTTCTTAGGATGTGTTTGCAGAGTATGTTCTCAGGACCACTTGGTATCCAGTTCCTGGGTGTGCATCAGACACCATAAAATACAAATCATTGTCTGGTTGCTATAGTAACAGCTTTGGGGGGGGGGGAAATCACTTATTTCCGGTCTTTGTTAGTCTTGTAGGTTTAATTGAGGACTTGGCAGGAAATGGGGAGAAATTAGTGACACAGGCGCGTAGGTTTCTACCATGACTCTTGTTGGATTTTTCTTTCTTTCCTCTCTACCAGTCCTCTCTTCCCCTCACCTGCTCCTTTCTAGTTTGTTCCAGAAACTCCAAACTTTGTCTCCCATGGCCCAGCTGGCATCTGCTGAGCCCTTTTTAAAAAATCACTAAGAGAAAACAAATAGGAACAAAGAAAATAAAACACACAAAAGATAAAAACCCACAATCCAGGTCTATTTCCAAAGACATTTCCTCCTAGGAGGAATTCTGGTGTCACTTGTCAAGATAATACAATTTTCCCTTTCTTGTTACTGAGAAATTCATCTTCATCATGCATAAGTAAAATTCCAAACTCAGCCCTTGGCTGAATTTGTAAGGCCTAAATTAAGGAGGTGTAGTCTTGAGGCTACTGCCTGATCTGGAAACAAGAATGGTTCAGGAGTCCCTGAAGCTAAGTTATTGTTGGAAAGAGCTGAGCTTCTGCTGGTACAAATGGAAACAGTTTGTCTTAGAAGTCAACTGGAAGTGATTTCTCTTCTGACAAAGTGAAAAGATGGGCGAATAAATATGTACTCTGAACTCTGAAATCCTGTTTCTGCTGTGTAATTTAAGGCCAGGGACTAAGCCCGTTTTCTTAAATGAAACAAATGGTGCTATAAATGGTAATAGGAACAATGCATCTTCACTATTTGATGTGACTCTGATGAGCTCCTGTTAATGAAACAGGACACAGCAGATGGAAAACGATCAGAGTTGAAGATAGAAGATAGGATTCCATATGAAAAACAGACTCAAGTGTCTGGAGAGATCAGATTTCAGAGAAGAAAAATGATCTTTGTCTATATGGGTGTATATGGATTGTGTCTGGCATTGTGTATGTGTATGATGTGTGTGTGTGTGTGTGATGGGATGTGGGTGTATATCCATGTATGTGTTAGGTAGTGGTGGTAAATGGGGTGTGTGTGTGTGTGTGTCTGGTACTATATGTGCGTATGCTGGGATATGTGTATTTGATGTATGTTTAAGTGCATATTTAGTGGTCTGAGATGCTGGGCATTATGTGTGGGTTTCCATTAAGCCTGACTCCTATAAATCTATAGCTGTGGCTTCACTCTGGCTCTTAGGTAGATATTTAAGGACCTGCCTTCATTTGACCAACTGTAAACTTTAAAAGTTTAGTTGCTAGTTCTTCCTTTTTTTCCTGAGTAATTAAATTTTTATTGTTTTAATGATTTGTTTTATGTTGAAGTATAGCCGATTGTGCTGCAATTCATGGGGTCGCAAAGAGTCGGACACGACTGAGCGACTGATCTGATAGTCAATTAATGATGCTGTGATAGTTTCAGGTGCCCAGCTAGTTGTTTCTTAAGATTTTAATTTGAGCTCTTCTCGGCTAACCTCAGATCTCAAGAATTATTCAGCACTGAAGTCCTATAGTCAGTGACAAATGGGAGAACTGAAAAAGAACACAGGGGGGCTGCTATTTAATTGCTCATTTATTATCTTTACCATTTGATTCTACTCTAGGGGCTGTTAGCTTTACTAGCCACAGAAATTAATTTTTGCAAAGTCCAAAACTGTAGAGCTCAATGTATCAGAGGGGTTATTTTTAGAAGCGATAAAGCCATTCCATTCGTTGTTTAAAATGAGGTAATGCTATGTGTGTATGGAGCGGGACAGAGTTTGGAAATATTTAGTGCTAATGAATAATTCAGTTTGATTTACTAGAGAAATGAAAGGGTATGGCATTCTGCCCTTCTCTTAATGTAAAAAAGATAATGGCTGTTTCGCTTTAACGGTGTATCAGAAAGTATCTAATATAGCTTATTTTAATTCCAGGTCAAGTCATCAGCCTTTAAAAGTAGTTTAAGATTGGCTGTCATATTAAAGAACACTCTTAAAAAGAAAAGGAGAGAGAGATGAAATTGTGCTCAATAGTTCCTTTACCTCACCCATACCCAGGCCTCCTTACAGAAAGCAAAATGTGTTGCTTTCTTTTGGTTTTATCTCTGCTGTATAGCTTTAAAATTTTAAGTGTCATTGATTTACAGTATTGTGTATGTTTCAGGTGTATAGCGCAGAGACTCAGTTACACACACATATTTGTTGTTATTCAGTCGCTAAACTGTGTCTGACTGTTTGTGACCCCATTGACTGCAGCACGCCAGGCTTCCATGTAGTCCACTGTCTCCTGGAGTTTGCTCAGATTTATGTGCATTGAGTCAGTGATGCTATCTAACCATCTCATCCTCTGCTGCCCTCTTCTCCTTTTGCTTTTTTTTTAATGTGTACATATTTATAATCTTTTTTGAATTTGTTTCCCTTTCAGATTATTACATAATTTTGAGCATAGTTTTCTGTACTGTACAGTAAGTCTTCCTTGGTTATCAAAATGTGTTCTTAACTGAAAAAAGCAGCCAGAGGTTGGGAATCCTGATCAGAAGAAAGGTGTTGTGAATGACCCCAGCAATTAAGGTGACCCAGCAGCTTCATTTGTGCTGTTAGGCTGACACCTCAGAGGCTGAGTTTTCAGAAGCTAAGCTTCATCCTGTAGCTGTTACTTGGTACAGAAAGTTCTATACCCCTTGACTCAGGAGCATTTTAATAAAAGCCTAACAAGTCACGTAAAGGCAATGGATATGACCATGTGTGATTTATGTCTGTTAGAAGATGCTTATGAAGTTTGTGAGCCTGACATCATCAATCCCAGGAGGCTTTGCAGGTTAGGCTTCTGTTTTGTTTTGTTTTGTTTCCTTCTAGTTGCATTGAATTGCAATTAGAAGTTGCATTGAATTACAACTAGAAGTTGCATTGAATTGCTTCCTAAAGCAGAAGCAGACAGTAAAAGTATCTGCTGAATCCCTGAGCAGTAACCAGTATAAATGGTCTTAAAAGCAGAGTCCATCCGTCCTTTCTCCTCTCCCTACCTGTGCAGCTGTGAATAGGGAAGGTGGGTGTCAGGGACAGGGATACTTGGGAGGCAGTTTAGTGTGATGCGGAGAAGCCGTTCACCAAACGAAAGCATGCTTTTGAATTTACTGATGCTTATTTTTACTGAAAAAATGGTCAAATCATATTCTCCCACTTTGAACCACATTGTGTGTGTAGACTTAGGAAAAGTCATTCAGAGAGCGGCGCACACTTCTCTGGCTTCTGATGCCCTTTGGGAGGTTTCCTGAAAAAGGGAAATCTCTCTGTCCTGGTTTTAGTTTTTCTTCAGATGACTTGGAACGTGTACCCTATTTTGCATGAGTATAAAGTGTTTGGAAATGATATGAATTGAAGGAGTTACTTTTTTGCAGGCTGAGTTAGGAGATGATTTGGTGGCAATATGTCTGCAACAGGAGAGGCTCGCTGTGGTCAGAGAGAACCAGGGGGTCAGATTCGGTGATTTTGCGCCAGCAGTGAGGTTCCAGGAGCCTGGCTAAGCTGCAGGCATGGGAAAATATGTCAGAAATTCAGAAGCAGTGGCCCTCATGAGCAGGACTGGGCATACTGTAAGCAGCTCAGGCCAGAAACTGAGAGCAAGGTGAAGGCTGGGTTCATCAACCACTTGTAACACATCTACTATATACCAGACATTGTGCTGAGGATAAAGATAAATAATGTGAAGTTCTTCTCTCAGGGTAGTTAACATTACGGAGAAAGAGGATATCAGAGCACTATTTTATGTAATTCCAGCTTTGTGGTCACAACACTACCCAACAACTTAAAGGCACCGACTGTTCTGGTGCAGTTTTGTAAAGAAAAAAAAAGGATGTAAAAATAATTTTATATATTCCTCCTCCTCTTTCCTTTTCCCTAAATGAAGATCCAAAAAAATGCAATGAGAATGGAGTTCCATATGCTTCTTTTGTAATTTTCAGCATATTTCCTTTCATTTTAGAAAACATGATATATATTCCTTTTTAACTGCCCTGGGCACTGGGCAAGTTTCCCTGAGTGGTAGAGACATGGAGTTTAAGTTCCTTATAAACTGGACTTTGTCATTTCCCCCAAAAGTACTTTCACTAATCACATTATGTAGGTGACACACTCTGGTCAAATCATCCAGAATGATCACCATATTGCCTGATGCTGTTGTATCATTAAGATCCCTCATTTGCAAATGGAATAATTGTAGCTCTGAAAACAGTATGCTTCTGATTTCTTGGTACAGATAGAGACAGGTAGAGGAGGGTGGGTAGTGGCTGTGAGAAGTTATGCCTGTGACTTTAATGTGGAACTCAAACTGATTTCTAAGGATCCTAGGTTTCTAGTTTCCCTGTTATAGGGGAAAATCTGTGACTTGGTGGAAAATTATACATCATAGCACACCCTTCTGGTAGTTCTCCGATTCCGATTTTGTGAGAGCTAGTTTTTAAGTGTTTAAATTGTATGTAGATAAATGATAACAATGAAACACAATTTTGTCTATGAAAAACGTATCACATCCTGACCTGTAGCTGCTGCTGCTGCTAAGTCACTTCAGTCGTGTCCAACTCTGTGCGACCCCATAGACGGCAGCCCACCAGGCTCCCCCGTCCCTGGGATTCTCCAGGCAAGAACACTGGAGTGGGTTGCCATTGCCTTCTCCAATGTGTGAAAGTGAAAAGTGAAAGTGAAGTTGCTCAGTCTTCCGACTCTTAGCGACCCCATGGACTGCAGCCTACCAGGCTCTTGACCTGTAGAGACTCTACCAATTCTCTCAAGCCTCTGAAGGTAGTTTTGCCTCCTTTTGCATATTCATTTCAACACACTGTTAATCTATATATGATAAGTTGATACTGTGTTGCACTTCTCCTTTGATTGGTTAACACATCTTCCAAGTTCCCCCTTTATGAGTGTATATGGTTATATATCTGTGTGTGTTACTGATTGACTCACTTGGGCCTTATATGTAAATTGTGTTGTGAAAATTCTAGTGTTTCTATTCAAATTAAAGCCCAAGTATGTTGAACACATTATTCTAATGGTGGTGGAAAAAAAAAAGCCAAATAAATGCCATTGTTATTTATTTTTATATCTATATGATTTTACTGTTTTTTGAAAAGTTACCTTTCAAAGCTGTGTTCTTATCACCATTGCTACTGTTCTGACTATTACTGTTGCTACAACTTCTGCTTCCACCATGACTGATATTTTGGGGACAGTATTTTAGTGCTCAACTTCCCATGTAGTCCTCACTTTGGAAGAAAAAGAGCAATGTAATGCTCCAGAAAAGCAGCACCTTTATTAGCTTTTATTTAACTTTTAGTAACTAGTATTAACCTACCTCACCTGGCAAAATGAAGCTGAAATTCCCCATTCCTACACGTACTTTCCTGCTGCCCCTTCCCAATTTATAGGATAACGTGGTGTTCGCTTTGTCTATAGTAATCCCCACCAGAACTTAGCAACTTGATGAATGGATCCCATTAGTTTTCTTGCCTACCCAGACAGATGTGTAACTCTAAGATTCAGCAGGTTTGTTTCAGATTTCTAATTCATTCCTAAAACTGTTCCTTTTTCTTCCTTCTGTTATTCTACTCTCATTTTTTAACCCCTAGTACCCACATGTGTTTTATACCTCTTTTCAGTTACTACTAAGTCTTCCCATTGACGAGGCTTCTGTTTGATCTTTGTGGGATTTACTGGTATGGTTTACTTCGCCTTCTTTGCCCAAAGGGTAGAGAGGAAGCAAAAATGCATTTTGGTGCCTGCCTCTGCGGTGTTTGTCAACGCTTAGCCAGATTGTTGCCAATGAGTTATTGCCTGTTCATCTTTCCCTTCTCCTCAAAAATATTCAGCACCATTTCAGAATGTTATATCGTGAGTTCTTAAACCGTCACTGGTATTTTCACATTCAAGTAATGCTGCATAACACATTTGCCAGCAAAGTTTAAGAATGATTACTTTTACTGCAGGGCAAAAACAGTTCAGTGGCATATACTTCTGTCCAAAATAGTTTTAATCAGCTGTTAAAATTGAAATCATCACTTAAATTGATTGCATTTTTAAGAAAAATGGCTTAGAATATTTTCTCAAAGTGTCTGTTGACTTAAATATGGATCAACTGCTATAATTGTATCTCTGTAATCTTTGATATTTTTGTGATACCCTATTTTTTTAATTTCCTGATTACTTACAACTGAATTATATGCTGAGCAGTAACACGTGCTGTTCTGTGCTTAGTCACTCGATCCTGTCCAGCTCTTTGTGACCCTATGGACTGTAGCCTACCAGGCTGCTCTGTCCATGATTATTCTTCAGGCAAGAAAACTGGAGTGGATTGCCATGCCCTCCTCCAGTGGATCTTCCCAACCTAGGAACCAAACCTAGGTCTCTTGAATTGCAGGCAGATATTTTACCATCTGAGCTACCAGGGAAGCCCAAGAATACTGGAGTGGGTAACCTATCCCTTCTCCACAGGATCTTCCTGACCCACGAATCGAACTGGGGTCTCCTGAACTGCAGGCAGATTCTTTATCATCTGAGCTACCAGGAAAGCCCAAGCAGTGACTTACTGTTAGAAAAATTGATGCCTGATTATGTTCTTTTTCTCCGACTCTTGTTTTTAAGACATTCAGCATATTTCCTAAGGATTTTTGTCATGCTGTGGTCATTTTACATAAAGAATTGACCACAAAAGAATCAATTCTGTAGGTAGGAGAATTTGAATAGCATACAAATTGCTTGAAACTCCTTGGGACTACATTTAATTAGAGTTTGAATGAGCCTATATTAATTTTATCTTTCTTATCAGGATCATGAATTAGGAATATGTTTATTTTGAATGTTTCCTTTCATGTATCTTATTTCTCCTTTTTCTTACCACATCCTTAGATGAATTAAATTTGCTTGGTTGATTGTATTCTTAGTCACTCAGTTGTGGCCAACTCTCTGTGGCCCCAGGGGTTGTAACCCACCAGGCTCCTCTGCCCAGGGAATTTTTCAGGCAAGAATTCCAGAGCAGGTTGCCATTTCCTCTTCCAGAAGGATCTTCCTGACGCAGGAATCGAATCACTCCTCTTATGTCTCCTGCATTGGCAGGGGGATCCTTTACCATTAGTGCCATCTGGCAACTTGGTTGCTTATTAATTTCCAAAAGGGTAGGGTTTTTTCCCTCCTATATACATTCAAATAAAGCATTGGTAGTTTCAGCTGTGAGTATTGGGGTTATGGCACAATGTCAGATTGACGGTGATGTTTGTTACAGAATGAAAAAAAAAATTATCTACTTTTCCAGCTTTAAAAATTTTTTTGTTTGAAAAAGGAATTCTTGGGCAATCCTCTAGAATCCAGTGTTCTAATTCATAGCCCTGCCTGTATCATGTCCCCTCTGTCTTTGATAATTAAATCTTTTATTTCTTTGGGCCTTATATTTTCTGTGAAATAGCAATGATAAATAGTAACAGGATGCTTTGAGGGTTATACTGAATACAGTTTGCATTCAAATATAACCCAAACTACCAGTACAGCTCCATGTAAAATTGTTGTCACAAACTGAAGCAAGTGATCAGTCCGCTGTCAGAGTGCAGTCATGAAGACTTTCTGAAAACAGAGGCATGGGAAGAGCTTCCAGCCCTACCGGGGGAACTGAAGAGGCATTCATAACCTTGGCCCTGGAAATAGTATCTAGACTTAACTTGAAAGTCCTATGAGAAATTTGCTGGATCTTATAATTGACAAGAAAGCCTAGTATTGGGGTCTGCAATACACATCATGAAACCACTGTGCAGTTTCCCCATTGTAGAAAAAGCTATAGGAAATGCATGATATGTTTCACTCTATTATAATCCCTTGCTATTAAGGCCTCTATCTTCCTGGCTTGAGCCTATACAGAAGAGCACTCCAGTTCCTCATTGTCGTGACTAGGAGAGGAGGACTGAGCACTGTGAATGTTGGGGAAGCATCTCTTGTACAAAGCCAGGGGCTCCTTTGTCATTGCCAGTGCTTTTAAGCCCATGCAGACTCTAGCTCTGAAGAGATGTACCCAAAGCAAATTACAAACAAACATCCAACAGCTTAGCTATTATGATCCTGTGTTGATTGCTCAGGCCTCACCTTTTTATTTCCTGTATCTCTCTTCCCTTTAAGTTATTGAAACAGTATTCATACTGAGTCACATTGTGTAACATGGGCTATTTAATTGGGTAAACTATTTCATCTCTTTCAGATCTGTCACTGGTAGAAGTGGAAATAAGAAGACTGTAAAGAGTAATTTACTTTTACCATCAGAATCAGATTCTCAATGTAGAAATTAATGAGACGTTTGCATAATTTCAAAATGAAGCTGCAAGAAGAAAATGGAAAAATGATTTTATATACCCTCAACGTCTTGCTTTTTCTTTTTCCTCTTAGCTCTCCTCTTTTCTTCCTGTTCTCTTTCTCCCTGGATAGGCTTTCCTTTTCCACCTTCTAGTGTTTTCTGTAACATACCTTGGAGTTAAAATCCAGCTCTGCTTCAAGGGTAATGATCTTTTAGTCAAAGGCTGATAATTATTTGTGATGCTCAAGGTGGAAATCAAGGATTCATCTTCTCTTGGTTCTCTTGACTTTGTTCCAAAGGCATAACTACTTTTTTTTTAGTATAGCTGGCGGGCATAAGCCGAGGGCTCATACAGAGAAGATCTGTTCAGAGAAAATCAGTTTTCAAGTTAGAATTGCCCACTACAATTAAGATTTGGCACTTTTAAGCATTTCAGCCAAGCTCACTAATTAATCTGGCTAGACATCTATTCTTCTTGTTTCAGGTTCTGGTCCCTTATATTCGAGGAATGGAAAGGCCAGGATAAGGGTGTCAACTCCCATCCAGCTTGTCTAACACATCACTGTGGAGAGAATTATTAAGCCATTTAACTTCTGCAACCAGAACACGGGCAAGCTAAAATAACACTCTAGAACACATGCTGAGTAGGCATCAGCTTGGGTAGAAAGTTTTCTTGTATCCCAAGGGCCTTACATGTCAAATATAAAATGGAAGTCAAAGGCAATGGAACATCAAACTCTGTGCTGACCTTGTATTTGACAAATGGCTAAACATAAGCAGAAGTCAGATTAGTTAGGCTTACAGAATATTGAACAGCTGAAAAGGTAGCAGCTTTCATTTCAACATGGTGTAGAATATGTGCTCTGATGTGCTCCAGCTATCAGTGATTATGGATGTTGTGGTAGTTCAGTCATTCAGTCATGTCCAACTCTGTGACCCCATGGACTGCAGCACGCCAGGCTTCCCTGTCCTTCACCATCCCTCAGAGCTTGCTCAAACTCATGAACATTGAGTTGGTGATGCCATCCAACCATCTCATCCTCTGGCATCCCCTTCGCCTCCTGCCTTCAGTCTTTCCCAGCATCAGGGTCTTTTCCAATGAGTCGCCACTTTGTATCAGGTGGCCAAAATATTGGAGCTTCAGCTTCAGCATCAGTTCTTCCAATGAATATTTGGGGTTTATTTCCTTTAAGATTGACTGGTTTGATCTCCTTGCTGTCCTTGCTGGATGACTCTTGCTGGATGTGATTATGGATGAGTCTTCCTCTAAGCAAAACCTATTTTGTCTTCCTCTAAGCAAAGACTATGAAAAGCACAAATGTTCATCATTCATTTTACAAAGGATAATCTACCGCAATGAAAAGAAATGTCTAATAATGTTTCTAAATGATAAACTGTTTTAATGGAATTATAATCATTTTTGAATTTTTCTTTGGTCATGTTTGCCTCTTTTATTTTAGGAATCAATTTACTCAGTGTCTTAAAAGTAGACCTTTTTCATTAAGTGTGTGTGTGAGTGCAAAATGAAGAGGATTATAGGTAGAAATAGAAAGTGGAAAATGAAGGCTTAAATGCTCTCCAGTCTTCTTAAATCCTGTTATTCTTAATTGCAACTATGTGCTCCCCATTTACCTTTGTCATCTATGCAGTCATATACTATGACATCAGTAGCAGCATTCTTTCTGGTGAAAGAATCATTTAAAACATGCAGGAGGCTCCCAAAGCTGTGTCGACTGTGAGAAGAATTTGAGTTTTCAGAGTAGAATGAAAGTTTGGTTCCTTCAGTCCTGGACTGGATAAGATGTATTGGTTTAAAGGGACCTAAAGAGACTATCTCTTTGCCTCTGAGTGGATTATCTTAAAAGCTATATGCTACTTCAGAGATGTCTTCATTACAAGGGTGTTTTTTGCAGGTGACCCTTTTTTTGTACCTGTTCAGTAAATAAATGACCTTTAATATTAACAACTGCAGATGACTTATGCCTGCAGATGGTGACTGCAGCCATGAAATTAAAAGACACTTAGACTCCTTGGAAGAAAAGTTATGACCATCCTAGACAGAATATTAAAAAGCAGAGACAGTACTTTGCCAACAAAGGTCCATCTAGTCAAGGCTATGGTTTTTCCAGTAGTCATGTATGGATGTGAGAGTTGGACTATAAAGAAAGCAGAGCACTGACGAATTGGTGGTTTTGAACTGTGGTGTTGGAGAAGACTCTTAAGAGTCACTTGGACTGCAAGGAGATCCAACCAGTCCATCCTAAAGGAAATCAGTCCTGGGTGTTCATTGGAAGGACTGATGTTGAAGCTGAAACTCCAATACTTTGGCCTCCTGATGTGAAGAACTGACTCATTTGATAAGACCCTAATGCTGGGAAAGATTGAAGGCAGGAGGAGAAGGGGACGACACAGGATGAGATGGTTGGATGGCATCACTGACTCAATGGATGTGAGTTTGAGTAAACTCCGAGAGTTGGTGATGGACAGGGAGGCCTGGTGTGCTACAGTCCATGGGGTTGCAAAGAGTCGGACATGACTGAGCAACTGAACTGAACTGAATATTAACAGCAGCATGGATGGAGCTGCATTATCAATATGTGTACATAAAGAGACATTCTGCTTCAGAATGGACAATGGCAGTGAAGTCATAGCCAGGACCAATTGCTTCAGCTTGGGAAGTACTGTGTCATGAGGGAGGGAGAATGGTGATGGTGGATAATGAGAAGAGGCTGTGCTGGGGAAACTGCACTACGGGTCTGAGTTAAAGTGTCAGCACTGTACTACTGAATGGAGACAGCATGGAGATGAGTGGTAGTGAAAAGAAGTAAGAGAGAGTGAACTACCCATACATCAAGGTCAATGCTTACTATTAGTGAACGTGACAGAATGAGGACACTGCCAAGGGGGATAGGCAGCCTGAAGAGGGGGTTTAGGGAAGGCACTTGGAGTATTCTAATGTCGTTTAAATTAGAGCAAAAAAGTCCCTCCTAAGGACATTTGATCCTTGTCTCATCAGCACAAGATTGTGTTTTATAGAATAACCTCCTCCTTGTTGCTCGGTATACTATAAGTTTACATGATGTGACTTCTGGCTGATTCCCCTGGAGGTTATTACAAAGTCTAAAGATATTTCTGTGTTACAATTGTGTTAAGGCATATTTTGAGACGTGATTTTATTTATTGTAGAACATTGCAAGCGTTTATACTGCTGTATGAGTGCTAAATATTAATGCCTTTTTTTCTCCCCCCTCTACTGATACCCAAGCATCAGGTTAGAGTATAATTCTGGGAAAGCAGTCAAACACTTCCTAGGAACTGCCCTACTTTACTCTTAAGAGGCTACTCTCTTGCAGAGTATTCTAAAAAAAAAATAAATGTTTATCTACCCATTTTTCAATCCAGTGGCTCCCCTGGAAATGTTGAATTTCTCTCTAGAAGTAGACAGATTTTCTTGGATACTGAAAAATCCAGCTGATGAACTGGCATAATCTCAGCCCTCTAGCTCCAGGTTTTACGGAGCAGCCTTACCTTAGCCAGCAGCAAGCAGAGAGAATGTATATTTCATCCACAACCTGTCAGCTGAGATATGGATACTGCCCTTTTGCTGGTACCTCTCTGAGAAAGCAATAATTTAAAACCCGCCTGTGTTTTAGATCTTAGAAGTAAGTAAATAGATTGATCCCTTTGCCTTGTGTAAATGTGGGTATGGTGTAACTCACGTTTTATAGAATAAAGGTGCTCTTCAAAGTTGACATGTGAGGTAGAGTTCACATCTACCTTTCCCATTACTTCTTTTGATGACTTAATTGGACACATTACAGGAAATTCACCAAGCATGGGAAGAAGTGGCAGATGGATGGCTTCTCATATTCTTCTGTAATACAATGAAAGGAAAGGAGGATGAGTCTGGTGAAATGGCCTTACTCTAATAGAGTCAGTATATTTCTGTTTTTGTCACTTTTTGTTACACTTGGCAGCGACAGAATCCACCTTGAACAAAAGCAGAAAAGAATGAAAAGTATTCTAGAACATAAGTAAAAAAAGTTATTTTGTAATAATAATAACAGCAACACTAATCTTCCAAAGGTTGATTAGAATTGAAAGGAGGATTTGGCACTTGTAAAAGATAAGAGCTTTTGTTTGTTTACTTTTAAGAAGGAGCCTTTAGGGTGAGAGAGGAATAGCTTGTATTGGACTAGTCTTCCTGTAGGTAATAATTATAATCTTAGAAGGAAAAGAAAAACTGCTTCATTGGAGAGGGAGTGAAGAGCAGAAACAGAAGGAGATTTAGCTCATGAGAAAAGGGAAAGGGACTAGGTGAGATCTGTGTTTACAGTTTTTCCCTGAGGGTCTTCCCGCATCCGTATGGCACAGGGTGGTTAGACCTCAAGCAGAGGGTCAGTGGATGGAATTTGGGACTTTCAGAGGCTAGTGATTGTGGAGGTAGCTAAGAAATGAAGAAGCCACAGACATGGGAGCCTCAAAAATCTGTATCAAATTGTTGATTCCTGAATTCCAAGGAGCCAGCAGATGGGAACAGCTTGAAGACTAAAAGGGCTGAAAAAGGGTTTCAGCTGCTATTTACTGCAGGGGAAACAGAGATAAGAGCTTGAATCTCAACTAAGAGGCTTAGTAAATACCTTGAGCCTACCATTAAGACACAGAAGGGATACACCTTATGTATAAAGACTATGTACCAGGTTAAGGAATTTTCCAGAAGCTAAGTGAAGAGCTGACTCATTTGAAAAGACCCTGATGCTGGGAAAGATTGAGGGCAGGGGAAGAAGGGGACAACAGGGGATGAGATGGTTGGATGGCATCACCGACTTAATAGACATGGGTCTGGGTGGACTCCGGGAGTTGGTGATGGACAGGAAGGGCTGGCGTGCTGTGGTTCATGGGGTCACAAAGAGTCAGACACAACTGAGTGACTGAACTGAACTGAAGTGAAAATACAAACTGCCTCATCAGTAAAGTGTAAAAAGCTCCTACAAGCTCCAGGGCTTCCCTTGTGGCTCAGCTGGTGAAGAATCTGTCTGCAATGTGGGAAACCTGGGTTTGATCCCTGGGTTGGGAAGGTCCCCTGGAGAAGGGAAAGGCTACCCACTCCAGTATTCTGGTCTGGAGAATTCCATGGACTATATAGTCCATGGGTTTGCAAAGAGTCAGACACAGATGAGTGACTTTCACTCTCACAAGCTCCAGATGATCAGCCAGTGATTTTATTATTATTTTTATTTTTTAGCTATCTATTAGGAATTTAAAAAAATAAAAACTTCATGAAAAGCTAACACAGTCTATTTTCCATACCACACATCATCCACAGTATTCAATGGATAGTAAAAGATTACTAGTCATGCAAAGAAAAGGGAAAGTGCCATCTATGGTCAAGGGGAAAAGTAGTCAAAACAAACCAACCTGAGGATGGTCCAGATGTTAGAGTTAACAACAAAGATTTCAAACTATTGCAAATATGTTCAAGAACTTAAAGAAGATGGTCATGCTGAGAGAATAGATGAAGATCTTAGAAGAGAAATGGCAATTGTCAAAAAAGAGCCAAATGGAAGTTCTAGAAGTGAAAAATACTATATGAAATGAAAATATGTATTGGTGAGGAGAATAGAGAGAGTGCAAGGAACTGTAAGAGAGGTGATAGAAATTATCCAATCTGAAGAACAAAGAGAAAAAAACTTCACCTCCAAAAACATACATGTAAAACTCTCCGATTTGATTTAAAAATTAAGTATCTAAGAAGCTCAGCAAACACCAAATTGGATAGATATAAAGAAGCCACATTTAGCCACCTCATAGCCAAGTCAAGTTGCTGAAAAACAGTATTCATGTTTGAAAATTTATTTTAGACAAGACTGTTACTTAATATGGAGTTGGTTAAGAAACTTGTAATTGTTCCATCACAGTCACCGGTAGAGCTTAAGGATGTGGAAGGATTGCTTGATCTGTGAGCAAAGAGATCAGGATTTGAATTCTGGCATTCATGCTGAATGACTGACCTTTGGAGAAAAGGGCCCTCTGTATCACATTTCATAATCTCTAAGATTATTGATAAGCAGAACTGGCCCTAGAGCTGGGATCAAGATTGACTGAGATTATAGTATATGCACAGACTTAACAGAATGCCACATAAAACACGCCCTGTAAATGTTCACTTCCTTCCTTCTTTTCTTCTTTCTAGGCATTTGAAGTGTCTGTGAATATAAATGATTTTGGTTATTTTATATGGTAAAGACATATAGACATTTTATATGGTAAAGACATCTTTCTCAGGCAAGAATACTGGAGTGGGTTGCCGTTTCCTTCTCCAGGGGATCTTCTTGACCCAGAGATTAAACCAGGATCTCCTGCATTGCAGGCAAGTTCTTTACAACTGAGCCACCAAGGAAGCCTGAAAGACATAGGGGTATATTTATGAGACAGAAAAATCCACTTTCTAAATCAAATGCCTAGTTATTTCATCCCTGATTTTTCAAATATTTATTTCCACTTGCAAGGTGTGTTTCTACTTGTAAGGCTTTGGAGGACATGCATGGAAAACATAGAACCCTGAAAATTTGCATATTTTTAAGCAACTTAATGAGAAAGTAGCTCATGCTTGCTAGTGTTGTCATTGTATTTTGTGTGTCTGTGAGGTTTCAGGATTTTAAGCATCTCTGAAATATGTTCATAAGTATATGCTTGTAAAGATAAAAGTCACTTCTGTATCATCTAGTACTGCATGGACAATGGTCAGAATGGTAACTCTTCCTATTAAGAATAGGAAGATCACTATTACTGCTTCATTTCTGGAAAATTAAGTTGGCTTAGTTGTAGCTCAAGCCTGGCATGCTGTAGTTCATGGGGTCGCAAAGAGTTGGACGTGACTTAGTGACTGAACAACGACAACAAAGCTTTGCAGGGAAATCTGAGAAATACTTAAGATTGGTTAGACAACTTACATGTTAGTAAATAAGCTTGTGTCATTGGCAATATATTTCCAAATTGGTTTAAAAATAAACTAATTTCTCTCACCTATATATTAGTCTATCCTCTTGAAATCTTACTTTTGATTATTGAAATCATGCTTTAGTGGCACTTCTTTGCTTTATGATTCTCTCTTAAAACTGATTAAAATATATAGGCCTGTCTACATATGCGGTCTGTTGTTACACTCTAGTTCCTCTGGTGCATTGGTAAGTTCCATTTACCCAGAAATTGGTAAAAGTACCTAGATCCTGCATTAAAATTTCTTAACAATTGGTCTCTTCATACTGTTCATGGGGTTCTCAAGGCAAGAATACTGAAATGGTTTGCCATTCCCTTCTCCAGTGTCGGACATGACTGAGCGACTGAACTGAACTGAACAGTTGGTCTTTATAAAACCTTTTGTCAATTTTATTTATTTTTTAAATTAGTTGTTGCCCTATGTATAAACACCAAGTTAGATGTGACCTTTACAAATTGCCATTAGGGCCCTGGACAAGTTGGAGATAACAGGAATTATGCCATTGGTTCCCCTACTGGAAAACGCCTCACAATTACTGCTGTTTAGATGACTTTGCTGTTGCTGCTATTTTGTATTAAGTTCTTCAATTCAGAATTTTGTGAGAAAGGCAGAGATGGCAGTGTATACTGTATAGGCTTAAATAAGTCCTTACCAGCAGTTATTATTTATAAGAATGGTTACTGATATAGGCACAATCTGGTTTCAAGGACCGTGGGCAGTGTTACTTAGGGAAACTCTAGTAGTGATAAAAAGGCAAATAAATCCCTGGAAAGCAGGACACACTTTTTACTTGAATAGTTGACCATATTCAATTGTTATATCACAGAAAAAAAAAAAAAAATGCTGTTTTTGGTGGTCCCCCCGTTGACTTATGGAAAGCAAAGAATGAATTATTTATTTTACTTTACTATAGATTTTCTAAAGTAAATAGATATGCCATGTCTATCCACTATAGATTTTGGGGTTGTCTCCTGCCCATAAGATACATTAAATAAGAAACTAATATAAAAATGTGACGGTATATATAATTATTCTGAGTTGGTAAGGCAAAGCATTGTATACTATTGCCAAGGTAAATATTTAAAAGCTAGCAATATTTGGAATGTCTTTTTTTAGCACCTTTGGTATTTAATTCATTTGGCCAAAAGTTATAAATACCCCTGTGCCTGGAAGCTAAGCACCAGTGATGTAAGATGAATATAAAAACATATTACTGGGTGCGTTTTAACCAAACTCTGGTTAAAATAATACCCCAATAACATTAAAAGGCATTAAAATATGCTGGTAAGCTTACAACCAGCAAACCAGACCTTTGCCTTTTCTAGAATATTTAACTGCTCTAGTTTTATCTTTTACCTGTGAAACTGATCCCTTTATGAAACTGAGAGCAAAATAAGCAGAAACAGAAGGCAACAGAGATCTTGTCTCAAGAGCCAAGTGCCTTGAAAAGATGTTTTTCTTACTGTTGAGTTCAGATAGATTTCTGGAAATGGTAATAGCTTGATAAAAGAGGAGTGCGCCCTTCCTCCCCATCCTTAAAATCTAAATTAGTTGTCTTGTCCTTGCAACTGGGCACGGTTCTCTATGTTTCCACATTCTGTGGACTAATACTGTTAAAGTCTGGCTGTCTTGGTTAATGAATAGACAGTGTATTGAAGAAGCATGATCCTTACCCTGGAAAGCAGAAGCACAACTTTGTTAACAATCCTTCATATCAATATTTATTTGGCTCATTACATATATTCCCCCTGTGATTAATGTGATTAATATATATTTAGATGTACTAATAAGTATTCATATTATTCTAATTAGTCAGTACAGTGAGAGTTATATGCATTAAGTTGTGATTGAGTCTAAAATTTGTATTTCCTTTGATCAGATTTCAGTAATGGCTTTTCTTGTTAAAGAATCCAGTCTCTTGCTGCTGCTGCTGCTGCTAAGTCACTTCAGTCGTGTCCGACTCTGTGCGACCCCATAGACGGCAGCCCACCAGGCTCCGTCGTCCCTGGGATTCTCCAGGCAAGAACATTGGAGTGGGTTGCCATTTTCTTCTGCAGTGCGTGAAAGTCAATCAGTCTCTTACACACAATCTAATCCAAGACTAAGACTACTTCTAGGTACCAAGATCCTTACATAAATAATGACTATGGTTTGGCTAATATATTGATGTCTGATTCTTGGTGACCTGGGATTTGGAATTTTACAAAAATGGAAACCCATAGATTTGAATGGGTCTTGGAGTCAGAAATTCAGGAATGCTCAGTGAATGTTTGGTGCTTATAGGCGAAGGCAATGGCACCCCACTCCAGTACTCTTGCCTGGAAAATCCCATGGATGGAGGAGCCTGGAAGGCTGCAGTCCATGGGGTTGCTGAAGGTCGGACATGACTGAGCGACTTCACTTTCACTTTTCACTTTCATGCATTGGAGGAGGAAATGGCAACCCACTCCAGTGTTCTTGCCTGGAGAATCCCAGGGGCGGGGGAGCCTGGTGGGCTGCCGTCTATGGGGTCGCACAGAGTCGGACACGACTGAAGCGACTTAGCAGCAGTAGCAGCAGCAGGCTTGTCTAAGCTTCTCACAGGAGATCCCTGAGAGTTTCCCCTCCCAAGGAACACTGAAGAATCCAATAATCAGGGACACATTTACAGGGAAGGAGTTGACAGGAAGAACAGACAAACACAAAGCAAATAGTCTGTTAAAAGCCCTCTGGTACTGTGATGAGAAGCCCTGTCCTACTTGCCCTCTCTTTGGATAACTGGCTATTTTTCTGAGCTCTGCCATTTTGTACATGCCTCAACCTGAAGCTGAAGACAGGGAACAATATTATCAAAGATGAAAAATCAATTATTCTTTTGAATCCTGTGACTGTAAGTACCCAGGAAAGGTGATTTCATCATGTCCCTCTATCCTCTGTTTTAAAAGCATATTGGTTGTATGAAAAGATCAACTGCATCTCTATCACCAAAGTTCTTTACCCAGAGTTAAATGAATGAGCTTCTGAAGGTTGCCTGAGAATTTTGTTTACATCTATCATTCATGAGGGGCTTTTCTAATGGCTCAGACAGTAAAGAATCTGCCTTCAGTGCAGGAGACCTGGGTTGGATGAGAAGTAGTGTATGCAGTGTCCATAGCTGTCATCAGATACTTCAAGTTTGTAACCTCCCCCAAATCCAGGTGCAACAAGTTTGGTACTCATAATCTCACTAGAGTTTAAATTTAATTATTTTCCCAAATAAAGCATTTGGACAGACTCCTGTCAGAGCACAATTACAGCAAATATATTCTTATAAATAGGCTGAAACTCCTTTAGCTTTTGGTATGTGGTGCATTTCAGCAACTTTTGACTCCTCTATTTATTTATTCATTTGTTTGCTTGTTTAGGGGACGGCAGGGATGGATGTTAAGCCTCATGTATATAACATAAACACATTTTCTGGATCTTTGGGTTCCTGGGAAAATAGCCTTTATGCTACCACTGCTATCTGAACTATGGTCTTAACTGGTTCAAATGCCTTGACACTTGTTAAAGAATTAGGTATGATGTACCATTCTGTTGTTTTTTTTTTTTTTTCCCCCTTCCTCATAAACATATGAAACCTTTAGTTCAAAGTTCAAGGAATCAGACTTCAGTGAAATAAGTTAAAGCTGTTGGGGGAATGAGTGTTGAAAGAAAAGAGTGAAGAATTGATGACTTATTAACACTTGTAGTTCTCCACCTTGAGTTATTGATGGTATGTGACATTATAACCTTACAAATTGCAATCTATAAACAGCTTAGCAAATATGACCTTTGCATTACAATTGGTTTCACAAAGTCTTCAGCTTCTTACAAACAGCTGCCACCAGCATATTTTCTTATAGGCTGAGAAAAAGAGGGGGGCATATAACCAGAGAACTGGGTGCTGTTTGGACAGAGCTCCGTGAGGCCACTTAACAGCAGATGTGATGGATGCTGAGTGACAGCAAACTTCTCAGCCAGGGTGAAAGTCTTAGAAGTTTGCCCGTCATTGACTTACAGTCACCAAATAGAAAGAACTAATTAGCTGAAGTTGGTTGACTTAGCACTTTCTCTCCTCCACTTTTGAAACAAGCAGGGACTTAGAATTCATAAACAGGATAAAATCGCTCCAGGGTATTTTTGCCAGTCTTTCTACCTACACTTGTTCCCCAGAATAGGAGGCAAGTCACCAAACTTTGATTTGAGATAGGGCTTGGTTGTTACTCTGTGTCACAAATGGTAGATTAAATGTTTAGAATTCCTTTATATGACTTTGGCAGAAAAGTAAGTTACAGACATGTAATTATCCTATGTTTGCTCTAATATGCTATGTGTGGGTATAACACCTAGATATGGTCCAACATATTGGCCCGTCATTATATCTGACTTACTCTTTTTTCTTTTTCTCCTTGGTTCAGTGCATACCTTTGTTAGGTTTTTCAAACATCCCCATTGCGTTTGTGCTGGAATACACTCAAGAGTGTTTGAAATTCCTCTGGAGTCATGAGAAATGAGTTCTACTACTCATCTGCTACCATTCAATAGTTTCAACTCGGGCAATTTTTGTAACTTGTCTGGGCTGCAATTTCTCATAATGATAAAAATCATGGTATCTAACATTTTGAGGGACTACTGTGTGCCAGTGCTTTACATATAATACTTCAGTTAATCCTTATAATAATCCTATAAAGTAGGTGCTAACATTATTCCACACCTCTTGATGAGGAAACTTAGGGAAGTTAACTGACCACTCAGGATGATCACAGCCAGGACACAAGACTTGCAGTCTGATTCCAAGGCCCAGACACTGAAGTTAAGGCTCACAAACTCAGATGTCCACAGGACCATACAAGGGTGGTCAGAGAGTAATGGTATGGAGTTTGCCCCGGAGAATGGAGAGCCCATATCCTATAAGCAAAAGCTACTGCCCCATCCTTCAAGCTGATTTTGCTGTGTAGGAATGTCACATTAGCCACTTTAGTTTTTTCTCCAAGAGAAGCAAGAATTCCAGCTTGGTATAAACTCCTTATTTTGAAATGCTGGCAACCAACTGTCTTTGCTTTTAAAACACATTGAAAATCAATATTGTATAGGACAAGCAAAACATGATTTGGGCCTGCTGTGGTTTGACAATCACCTACTGATCTGTGATTTAAATGCCACCTACCCTGCTGTATTATAAAATGACTGAATAATCTCTTAAGTACCTCCATCACCAAAATTCTCTAGAATAGCTCAAGCTTCCAGTTTCCATATGTGCGTGTTTTCAAATTGCTTTCTTCCAGCCCTTTTAGGAAAGTTTTTACAGCTAACAAAGAAGAATCTATCCTATTAGTGATGCTTCTATTCTTCTTAGCCTCATTTTTTCAAAACCTTAAAAAGTTATCATAAATTCTTCCTCCTTTTTTCTGTAATATCCAGTTAGTCCCACTTTCTTTTTTCCTCTGTAATCTCTCTTCCTTTTGTTCTTTTCTTTCCATTTCTATTCTGCCACCCTGGTACAAGCCTCCAAAATTTTACATCAGTATGTTTAAATAGACTCTTAAGTGTTGTCTTAACTTTCAGGCACTTGTTGCTCTAATCCAGGAGTTGGCAAACTACAGCATGGGAGGCAGCCAGATTTGGCCCATGGCCTGTTTGGTAAATAAAGGATTTTGGAACTCAGGCATTCCCATTTATAGTCACATCCTCTATGACTGCTTTCACGATCCAACTGCAGAACGAGTAGTTGCAACAAGTGCTTTGTCACCCACAAGCCTAAAATGTTTGCCACTGTGTTCTTCAAGAAAAAGCTTGATGATACCTGCTAATCCATTCATCACTGTCAAATCTAACTTTGTATCCTCGGTATCTTGTGTATTACCTCTGTGCTCAAAATCTTTACTTGCTTTCCTATTTCACATACACACACAGTGACTACTCAAGACTTCACAACCTGGTATTAGAGATGGGTCTAAAATGACCCTAGTCTATGTTTACAGCTGTGTCACAGCCTAGTCCGTGTTACACATCACTTTGACTGGAGTGGGGTGCCATTGCCTTCTCCATGATCTCTGATAAGGCTGGTTTAAATTATGAACCACACTATGCTCACCCTAAGTCTGAACTTTTGAGAATGTGCTACAACCTAATAGCAGAATAGTTTGCCCATCATACTTTGACTATGATTTCAGTGGGTATTTATGATTATAATTTATTACTGAGAACCTACTGTATATTAAGGATGGCAATAGTCTTGCACAATAATTTCTTTTGTCCTGGATTGACATATGTTTTTAAACATACATATCTGTGTGTTTAAAACTAAAAACTACTACATTAAGTATTTACTCTTTGATCATAAACTGAGAGTTCTTTTATGTCAGACTCTATCCTAGCACAAGAAATTATATTAAAAAAAAATAGCAACTAGATCACAATCTAATGAAAGAGACAGGTATGTCAGTAATAAAAATGATGTGCTTAACCGTAGTTGCTGTTGCTGCTAAGTTACTCCAGTTGTGTCTGACTCTATGCGACCCCAGAGACAGCAGCCCACCAGTCTCCCCCGACCCTGGGATTGTCCAGGCAAGAACACTGGAGTGGGTTGCCATTTCCTTCTCCAATGCATGAAAGTGAAAAGTGAAAGTGAAGTCCCTCAGTCGTGTCTGACTCCTAGCGACCCCATGAACTGCAGCCCACCAGGCTCCTCCATCCGTCGGATTTTCCAGGCAAGAGTACTGGAGCGGGGTGCCATTGCCTTCTCTGTTAACTGTAGTAGAAGCATACAATACTAAAGAAGGACAGACGAAGCAACAAACTCTATCCAGAGAGGCTGTGGTGGCTTCATGGAGGCAATGGCATTGGAGCTGTGTATCAGAAGTTGAAAAAGCCAGAGACCTGAATATTTATGGTGGTTCAAAGAATAACAAGGAGGTCAGGGTTGTAGGAGATTGCATGAAGAACTGGCAAATAGATAAAACTAGAAAAGAGACATGTGCTATATAGAATGGACCTTGGATGTCTTGTTGAAGAATAAGGAGTTAATCCTGTTGAGACAAGGGAAACCCTGAGAGTTTCTGAGCAGGAGTGTGACAATAAGATTTTACCTTTATTGTAGATTCCTGGGTGGCAGAAATTACATTTTATGTGTCTCTTTGTCTCTCGTGGGTTCTACCGGCTCTACCTTGAACATAGTGAACCTGCAATAGAGCCGTCTATTGATTAATTTCTTCCTGAGAGAGAAGTGTTTCTGGCTGACTGGTAGCCAACAACATTTTGAATTTTCTCTGAGTTTGATAAAATGCTGACACCTAGTTTTTATTTTATTTTTTTTAAGCAGCAAATATCATTAAGGTGATGAGAAGCATCAAATTCATGACATTTCTCTGCCTGTCACCTTCACTGTAGTAACCAGAAATGTTTGCAGTGTTCAGCAAATTTTTGGCAAAGTTGAAACTATGCAAAATAAGTTGCAAGTTCATTCTTTCTTAAACCACTTTGAAGTAGAGATGGGAAATACTGGCTCTCTAAACTCTTTTAAGGATGACATGCTTTTAATAACTATTATTTAAGCCAAAGGGAAATGAGATAATTCAGAAACCTTTTAAGCTATTGATAGAATGGAAAGATTTTGTTCTTCCTATAGTTGCCTAAACACTAAGCCCTCAGCCTTTTGAACTGTGACAGGAACGATCAACCTGCACTAATTGTCACAAGCTACCAGGAGTAATGGAGGTCTCTGAGCATCACAGCTTAGACCGTCAGACCTCAGGTTATGCTTATGATGGTGACTTTTAAGAAAGGGAAAAAAAGTTCAGAATTTGTAATCTGAGATAGTTTAGCCCTGTGGAAACTGTTTTTGTTTTGTTCCCTAACAAAAACTAGGGTTATGGTTTCATTCTGAGAACTTTATAAAGCTGGGGCGGCAGAGCAGTTGCATCTCCAGTTTGACTATGAGAAAAGTAGCAATCTGTCTTCAGCCTAAACCGGTTTCCCTTGCTATGTTAGATTTGGTGATCAGCAAGTCTGGTGAAGAATAGCACCAGCATCCTCGCCTTGCAGACTGAAACTGGTTTACGTTTCTGGTCCGTAGGGCCAACTTACCTAGGCGGCACAGCGTCTAGGAGGCGCGGGGATGCACTTGCAGCCCCTGAAGCCTCTCCTGCCGCCTTCCTCTTGTTTCTTTCTCCACCCCTGGGATCTGCACCATGTCAACACACACCTGTCCACTCAGATATCGCATGGGCTTCATACTCGCCATCCTCTGGTCCCGCGCATGCTTCTGTAGTGATTGTTCTCCTTTTTCTAGCCCCTTGACTAAACCAAGGTCTGAATACAGGGAAACCACCTCTGTGAAAACTTTTCAGATTCCCGCCCTCCTACTAGGCAAGTAAGTCATCAGAGCATTTTGTATAATACTCCGTCACATCATATAAAGTGGTCTGAAGCCTATAGGATAGTGATCAACTCAAGGGCATAAAACTCACTGTTTTGTTTCAGTAATGTGTCCAGGACACTTAGCTGTGCTTGGTCCACAGTCATTGCAATAATAAAATAATCATAGCTGTGATACAATAGCTCAGTTACACCGTGTTTGTCACCATGTCAGATGCATTAGCTCAAGTAGGTGCTCATTTAATTAAGTCTTATGGGTAAAGAAAAAGGTATCGTTACTGAATCTCATTCAGACCTCGCCTCCTCCAGATCCAGAGAATCCCTTTGTGCAGGCGTATCAGCTTACCGTTATTGGGTCTGCCTCCTGCCAGCAACTGCCATTCAATAATTCTGGCAAGTGGTATCTTTTCCTCGAGACAGAGTGCTAAACAGTGATTTATTGCTTGAATACACATTGCTTTCATGGAAGTGATTTGTTTAAAACAACAGTAAAGCGCTAAATAAATTATTCATTCCATGCTAATTCTTCACTTTTATGCGCTGTAGTAAGCGTCAAAATAAGCAGCCTGTAGGGCATTTTATTTTTTGCCACATTAATCTTGGACAGTTTAGAGGGGGGAAAAGTAAGAGGGAGTCTAAATAAGAAGTTCCATTTTCAAGAAAACAGATTTCCTGTTTCCTACTGCCTTGTTCAGCGGCCAGGCAGAGGTGCTGGCTGAGATGTCCTCTTCCACCAGTGGCTCTGAGTCTCTTGCTGAACTGCTGATTAGGCCAGGGATCCCCTCACAGTCCTGTATCCTGCGGGGAGCACCTGGCTCCCTTTCTCTGCAGACAGTCATTTTTAATGGCCCAGTCCTGTCCCAAGGCCAGGAACCTGGTTCTTTCCTGGGAGATTTGCATTCCCTCTGGTACATTGGGTGTTGGGTGGTGGTGTTGTTCAGTCACTCAGTCATGTCCAACTCTTTGCGACCCCATGGACTGCAGCATGTCAGGCTTCCCTGTCCTTTAGTATCTCCTGGTGTTTGTCCAGACTCATGTCCGTTGAGTTGATGATGCCATCCAACCATCTCATTTTCTGTTGCCCCCTTCTCCTCCTACCCTCAATCTTTCCCAACATCAGGGTCTTTTCCAACACTGGGTGCTGGGTTCCTAAATCTCACTGTTTGTCTTGATTAGGATTAAAGCATTGAAAAGTAAGGGAAGCAGCAGTGATATACTTTTCCATTTTTGCAACTGATTTCCCCTGTGGAATAGAGATACCATTTTTTCGGGCTTTACTTATTCTTCTTTACTGAAGTCTCATTTCCTGTGTTGGACATTTGAGTGACTCTCAGTTTATGAAGTCTTCATTATCAGAGTAGCAGATGGCTGGTCTTGTAGATCTAGGGAGAGTCTGTTTCATCTTGTCTGACTATGAGACCTCCATGTTTTATCCCTGCTGATCGGTAAGAACTGTGTCTTTCCAGCCTGTGAAATCCAGAGAGGTTCAGTGAGTGAGATGCTAAATTGATCCCTCTGCTTAGGATGCTGAAAGAGCTCATCCATCAAGACCCCTGGCTCTAGATCAAAAGCCAGGAAGATCAAGGCGTAAATATGTGTGACTCAAGTCCCATCCCATCCCATCTCCTATGTGAGAATAACTAAAACCATCACCCTAGGGTTGCATAGTGAATTTGTGTAGTGTGTGAAGCACCCAGCTTGTAAGAGCTTGGAAAGATCCCATTTACATCTAGCTAGAGACTGTTCCTTTCTCTTTATTGCCATGGTGCTTAGTTCCCAAAGCATTCAATTCTAACCTGGCATATCTCTCTCTCCTGTGGCCTTAATGTGTAATGAGAGCAAGTACCTGTTTCTTATTTTTGCATCTGTGATAGCACTTAGAAGAAGAAATACACATTGTGGTCAGTGCCTAGAGAAAGAGTTGAATGAATGGATGGATGCATGGATGGATGGATACATAGATAGAACCAACATGCATAAACACAGACAGAGCTTAGTCTCAGACTAATTAAAAGCAAGAAGTATAATCTTTGAAACTTTAAAGCTGCTTCTTTCCATGCTAAAGACACCATGTTCAGTTCAGTTTAGTCACTCAGTCGTGTCCAACTCTTTGTGACCCCATGGACTGCAGCACGCCAGGCTTCCTTGTCCATCACCAACTCCCAGAGCTTACTCAAACTCATGTCCATCCAGTTGGTGATGCCATCCAAACATCTCATCCTATTTTCCCCTTCTCCTCCCACCTTCAATCTTTCCCAGAATCAGGGTCTTTTCCAATGAGTCAGCGATTCACATCAGGTAGCCAAAGTATTGGAGTTTCAGGTTCAGCATCAGTCCTTCCAATGAATATTCAGAACTGATTTCCTTTAGGATGAACTGGTTGGGTCTCCTTGCAGTCCAAGGGACTTCTCCAACACCACAGTTCAAAACATCAATTCTTTGGCACTCAGCTTTCTTTATAGTAGAACTTTCACATCTATACATGACTACTGGAAAAACCATAGCTTTGACTGGATGGACCTTTTTTGGCAAGGTAGTGTCTCTGCTTTTTAATATGCTGTCTATGTTGATCATAGCTTTTCTTCCAAGGAACAAGCATTTTTAATTTCATGGCTTCAGTCAGTGATTTTGGATCCCCCAAAAGTAAAGTCTGTCACTGTTTCCATTTTTTCCCCATATATTTGCCATGAAGTGAAGGAACTGGATGCCATGATCTTAGTTTTCTGAATGTTGAGCTTTAAGCCAACTTTTTCACTCCCTTCTTTCACTTTCATCAAGGGGCTTTTTAGTTCTTCTTCACTTTCTCCCATAACTGTGGTGTCATCTGCGTATCTGAGGTTATTGATATTTCTCCCGGCAATCTTGATTCCAACCTGTGCTTCATCCAGCCCAACATTTCACATGATGTACTCCGTATATAAGTAAAATAAGCAGGATGACAAAATACAGCCTTGACGTACTCTTTTCCCAATTTGGAACCAATCTGTTGTTCTCTGTCCAGTTCTAACTGTTGCTTCTTGACATGCCTACAGATTTCTCAGGAGGCAGGTCAGGTGGTCTGGTATTCCCATTTCTTTCAGAATTTTCCACACAGTCAAAGGCTTTGGCATAGTCATTAAAGCAGAAGTAGGTGGTTTTCTGTAACTCTCTTGCTTTTTTGATGGTCTGACAGATGTTTGGAATTTGATCTCTGGTTCCTCTGCCTTTTCTAAAACCAGCTTGAACATCTGGAAGTTCATGGTTCACATATTGCTGAAGCCTGTCCTGGAGAATTTTGAGCATTATTTTGCTAGCATGTAAGATGAGTGCAACTGTGCAGTTGTTGGAGCATTGTTTGTCTTTGACTTTCTTTGGGATTGGAATGAAAACTGACCTTTTCCAGTCCTTTGGACTTGCTGAGTTTCCAAAGTTGCTGGCATATTGAGTACAGCACTTTAACAGCATCATATTTTAGGATTTGAAATAGCTCAACTGGAATTCCATCACCTTCACTAGCTTTGTTCGTAGTGATGCTTTCTAAGGCCCACTCGACTTCACATTCCAGGATGTCTGGCTCTAGGTGAGTGATCACACCATCGTGATTATCTGGGTCATGAAGATCTTTTTTGTATAGTTCTTCTGTGTATTCTTGCCACTTCTTCTTAATATCTTCTGCTTCTGTTAGGTTCATACAATTTCTGTCCTTTATCGAGCCCATCTTTGCATGAAATATTCCCTTGGTATCTCAAACTTTCTTGAAGAGATCTCTAGTCTTTTGCAATCTATTGTTTTCCTCTATTTCTTTGCATTGATCACTGAGGAAGGCTTTCTTATCTCTCATTGCTGTTCTTTGGAATTCTGCATTCAAATGGGCATATCTTTCTTTTTCTCCTTTGCCTTTTGCTTCTCTTCTTTTCACAGCTATTTGTAAGGCACCCTCAGACAACCATTTTGCCTTTTTTCATTTCTTTTTCTTGGGGACGGTCTGAGCCCAGTCTCCTGTACAGTGTCATGAACCTCTGTCCATACTTCTTCAGGCACTCTATCATATCTAATCACTTGAATCTATTTGTCACTTCCACTGTATAATCCTAAGGGATTTGATTTAAGTCATACCTGAATGATCAAGTCATTTTCCCTACTTTCTTCAATTTACATCTGATTTTGGTAATAAAGAGTTCATGATCTGAGACAGTCAGCTCCCGGACTTGTTTTTGCTGACTGTATAGAGCTTCTCTGTCTTTGGTTGCAAAGAGTATAATCAATCTGATTTCGGTATTGATCATCTGGTGATGTCCATGTATAGAGTCTTCTCTTGTGTTGTTGGAAGAGGGTGTTTGCTATGACCAGTGCGTTCTCTTGGCAAAATTCTATTAGCCTTTGCCCTGCTTCATTCTGTACTCCAAGGCCAAATTTGCTTGTTACACCAAGTATTTCTTGACTTCCTACGTTTGCATTCCAGTCTCCTATAATGAAAAGGACATCTTTTTTGGGTGTTAGTTCTAGAAGGTCTTGTAGGTCTTCATAGAACCATTCAACTTAAGCTCCTTCAGGATTACTGGTCAGGGCATAGACTTGGATTATTGTGATATTGAATGATTTGCCTTGGAAACTGACAGAGATCATTCTCATTTTTGAGACTTCATCCAAATACTGCATTTCAGACTCTCTTTGTTGACCATGATGGCTACTCCATTTCTTCTAAGGAATTCTTGCCCACAGTAGTAGGTGAGTAGAAAGAGGCTATGTTCAGTTCAGTTCAGTTGCTCAGTTGTGTCTGACTCTTTGAGACCCCATGAATCACAGCACGCCAGGCCTTCCTGTCAGACACCAACTCCCGGAGTTCACTCAAACTCATGTCCATCGAGTTGGTGATGCCATCTAGCCATCTCATCCTCTATCGTCCTCTTCTCCTCCTGCCCCCAATCCCTCCCAGCATCAGAGTCTTTTCCATAGAGTCAACTCTTCCCATGAGGTGGCAAAGTACTGGAGTTTCAGCTTTAGCATCACTCCTTCCAAAGAAATTCCAGGGCTAATCTCCTTCAGAATGGACTGGTTGGATCTCCTTGCAGTCCAAGGGACTCTCAAGAGTCTTCTCCAACACCACAGTTCAAAAGCATCAATTCTTCGGCACTCAGCTTTCTTCACAGTCCAACTCTCACATCCATACATGACTACTGGAAAAACCATAGCCTTGACTAGATGGACCTTTGTTGGCAAAGTAATGTCTCTGCTTTTGAATATGCTATCTAGGTTGGTGATAACTTTCCTTCCAAGGAGTAAGTGTCTTTTAATTTCATGGCTGCAATCACCATCTGCAGTGATTTTGGAGACCCCCAAAAATGAAGTCTGACACTGTTTCCACTGTTTCCCCATCTATTTGCCATGAAGTGATGGGGCCAGATGCCATGATCTTCATTTTCTGAATGTTGAAGTTTAAGCCAACTTTTTCACTCTCCTCTTTCACTTTCATCAAGAGGCTTTTTAGTTCCTCTTCACTTTCTGCCATAAGGGTGGTGTCATCTGCGTATCTGAGGTTATTGATATTTCTCCCGGCAATCTTGATTCCAGCTTGTGCTTCTTCCAGCCCAGCATTTCTCATGATGTACTCTGCATAGAAGTTAAATAAGCTGGGTGACAATATACAGCCTTGACGCACTCCTTTTCCTA
>NW_011495018.1:23541626-23554357 GCF_000754665.1 Bison bison bison
CTTTTCCTATTTGGAACCAGTCTGTTGTTCCATGTCCAGTTCTAACTGTTGCTTCCTGACCTGCATACAGGTTTCTCAAGAGGCAGGTCAGGTGGTCTGGTATTCCCATCTCTTTCAGAATTTTCCACAGTTTATTGTGATCCACACAGTCAGAGGCTTTGGTATAGTCAATAAATTGAAGAAAGTAGGGAAAACCACTAGAAAATTCAGGTATGACCTAAATCAAATCTTTTATGATTATACAGTGGAAGTGAGAAATAGATTTAAGGGACTAGATCTGATAGATAAAGTGCCTGATGAACTATGGACAGAGGTTCGTGACATTGTAGAGAAGACAGAGATCAAGACCATCCCCATGGAAAAGAAATGCAAAAAAGCAAAATGGCTGTCTAAGGAGGCCTTACAAATAGCTGTGAAAAGAAGAGACGTGAAAAGCAAAGGAGAAAAGGAAAGATATAAGCATCTGAATGCAGAGTTCCAAAGAATAGCAAGGAGAGATAAGAAAGCCTTCCTTAGCGATCAATGCAAAGAAATAGAGGAAAACAACAGAATGGGAAAGACTAGAGATCTCTTCAAGAAAATTAGAGATACCAAGGGAACATTTCATGCTAAGATGGGCTCGATAAAAGACAGAAATGGTATGGACCTAACAGAAGCAGAAGATATTAAGAAGAGGTGGCAAGAATACAGAAAACTGTACAAAAAAGATCTTCACAACCAAGATAATCACGATGGTGTGATCACTCACCTAGAGCCAGACATCCTGGAATGTGGAGTCAAGTGGGCCTTAGGAAGCATCACTACGAACAAAGCTAGAGGAGGTGATGGAATTCCAGTTGAGCTATTTCAAATCCTGAAAGACGATGCTGTGAAAGTGCTGCACTCAATATGCCAGCAAATTTGGAAAACTCAGCAGTGCCACAGGACTGGAAAAGGTCAGTTTTCATTCCAATCCCAAAGAAAGGCAATGCCAAAGAATGCTCCAACTACTGCACAATTTGCACTCATCTCACACGCTAGTAAAGTAATGTTCAAAATTCTCCAAGCCAGGCTTCAGCAATACATGAACTTTGAACTTCCAAATATTCAAGCTGGTTTTAGAAAAGGCAGAGGAACCAGAGATCAAATTTCCAATACCCTCTGGATCATGGAAAAAGCAAGAGAGTTCCAGAAAAACATCTATTTATGATTTATTGACTATGCCAAATGAAGAGGCTATGTAGCATGGTATTAATAGTGAAGGACCTGAGCTCTGGTCTCAGTTTGTTTGAGTTTAAATCCTAACTTTCCTACTTATGTACTACCTGATATTAGACAAATTCCTTAAAGTTTCTATAATCTTTTTTCTGAAAAGAGACCATAAAAAGAAAGGAAGACGTATTGGCTTCACAGGATATTTAAAAATGAATATGTATTATGTTATTCCAAATGCTTAGCAGAGTGACAGATTTTTCTTCTTAAGTACTCAATAAGATAGTAAACTGGTGATAATGGTTCAGTTAGAAAAAGCAATTCTAATTTTGTTGTTTTTCAGTTGCTCAGTCGTATACAACTCTTTGTGACCCCATGGACTATAGTACACCAGCCTTCTAATTTTATCAATCCTATTTAATAAGAAAAAGGATAAGAAAAAAAGTTAAAAATTAACTAAAGTCATAAAAGGAATTGGGTCCTTAACCAAAATCAGTCCTTCTCAACTCCTAAGTTTGTGTCTCTACCCTGCCACCTAATCAGACTTTACTTGACTTTGTCCCTGTTGTACAGAGGAAGCTTTGAGAGGCCCATAGGAAATTACTGAAAGTCCTAGCATTCAGACTTTGATTTCAGATCTGAACACTGACATATTTACACATACCCAGGGCTGTCCTTTCTTAGGCAGAAGAAATTCACAGAATGGGAATTGCGCCTATGCAGTGTCCTGGCCAACCTTCGGGTATCTCACAGGTCTGTGCATGAAAGCTAATACTTTTGAATGAAAGGACAGGAAAATCAATAAATCTTTTGATTCGATCATAGACATGTTTTACAACTACTCACCCCTCCCAAAAGAGATACACAGCATTGCGTTATCTGTAGCATTTAATCCTTTAATCAGCTTGGACTTCTAAATGGATCCAAAGTGTTTGAAATGTCTTTCCTAAAATTGGAATTTCATGAAACAGCAGTGCTCTTGTGTTGCAATTACTCAGGTTTTTTCAGCCTACTCTGTTCCAGAGGCTTGCTGCAATAATTGCTCCTGTAACTGGAACATGTTTTCTATGCCTGGAAAAGTCCATCACCGATATCACTACAGTCAGTCAGACCATCAACAAATATTGATGTTCTTTAGGTCAGCAGGAGACTGCTGTGTCTAAGGAGGCATTAACATGATGTTGATTTGAATGTGAGTGTTAAGAGGCAGGTCATGCTTGGCCTTGTAGGTCATATGAAATTTAAACTCTAAGATCAGTGGGGGGCCATAGAAGTGCTTTAAAGAGTGGGAAAAGATAACTAGATTGCTATTTTCATAGAGATTATAGTGGTAGCAGCACAGAGGGTGGCTTGAAAGGGAAACAAGATGAGGTCCTGGCAGAGATGTCTCAGGCATTGCGTTGGGCTAGACCAGGCTCAAGTGAGATTAGAGGGCAGAGGTTTGTGAAACTTAGTGATTGATTTCAATTTGGGGAGAAAAGAGAGGAATGGCATCAGGGAAGACTCAGAACTCAAGCTTTAGAAATGACAGTGGCACTTGCTAATAAGCCTGGTGACCTTGAAGATTGAGCACTGAATGGGCATTCAGTTCAGTTTGTGTCTGACTCTTTGTAACCCCATGAATCACAGCACACCAGGCCTCCCTGTCCATGACCAACTCCCAGAGTTCACTCAAACTCATGTCCATCGAGTCGGTGATGCCATGCAATCATCTCATCCTCTGTCGTCCTCTTCTCCTCCTGCCCCCAATCCCTCCCAGCATCAGGGTCTTTTCCAATGAGTCAACTCTTCACATGAGGTGACTAAAGTATTGGAGCTTCAGCTTTAGCATTAGTTCTTCCAATGAACACCCGGGACTGATCTCCTTTAGAATGGACTTGTTGGATCTCCTTGCAGTCCAAGGGACTCTCAAGAGTCTTCTCCAATACCACAGTTCAAAAGCATCAATTCTTCGGTACTCAGTTTTCTCTATAGTCCAACTCTCACATCCATACATGACTACTGGAAAAACCATAGCCTTGGCTAGACAGACCTTTGTTGGCAAAGTAATATCTCTGATTTTGAATATGCTATCTAGGTTGGTTGTAGTAAGCGTCTTTTAATTTCATGGCTGCAATGACCATCTTCAGTGATTTTGGAGCCCCCCAAAATGAAGTCTGACACTGTTTCCACTGTTTCCCCATCTATTTTCCATGAAGTGATGGGCCCAGATGCCATGATCTTCGTTTTCTGAATGTTGAGCTTTAAGCCAACTTTTTCACTCTCTTCTTTCATTTTCATCAAGAGGGTTTTTAGTTCCTCTTCACTCTCTGCCATAAGGGTGGTGTCATCTGCGTATCTGAGGTTATTGATATTTCTCCCGGCAATCTTGATTCCAGCTTGTGTTTCTCCCAGCCCAATGTTTCTCATGATGTACTCTGCATAGAAGTTATATAAGCAGGGTGACAATATACAGCCTTGACGTACTCCTTTTCCTATTTGGAACCAGTCTGTAGTTCCATGTCCAGTTCTAACTGTTGCTTCCTGACCTGCATACAGGTTTCTCAAGAGGCAGGTCAGGTGGTCTGGTATTCCCATCTCTTTCAGAATTTTCCACAGTTTATTGTGATCCATATAGTCAAAGGCTTTGGCATAGTCAGTAAAGCAGAAATAGATGTTTTTCTGGAACTCTCTTGCTTTTTCGATGATCCAGTGGATGCTGGCAATTTGATCTCTGGCTCCTCCGCCTTTTCTAAAACCAGCTTGAACATGTGGAAGTTCACAGTTCATGTACTGCTGAAGCCTGGCTTGGAGAATTTTGAGCATTACTTTACTAGCGTGTGAGATGAGTGCAGTTGTGCAATAGTTTGGGCATTCTTTGGCATTGCCTTTCTTTGGGATTGGAATGAAAACTGGCATTAGATGTTATTATAATGGGAGCAGACCTCACATGCTTTTAGTGTGCCCGTGGAGGAAACTGAAGCCCAAAGTGGTACCTTGGCTTCCTCAGTGTCACATTATGTTATCAGCAGAGATCAGACTCTAGTCTGTGTCTCCTGTTTCATACCCAGAACTACCGAAATGGAGAACTCGATTGAAAAGATTTAATGAGCATCTAGTGTGGAATCTAAGAGGCCTTCCCTGGTGGTTCAGATGCGGAATCTCCCCAAAAGGCGGGAGACACGGGTTCAACCCCTGGGTCAGGAGGATCCCTTGGAGAAGGAAATGGTAACCCACGCCAGTATTCTTGGCCGGAGAATTCCATGGACAGAGTAGCTTGGCGGGCTACAGCCCATGGTGTCACAAAGAGTTGGACATGACTGAGCCACTAACAGTATGGAATTCTACTTAAAGGTGGATTTACAGTGCAGTTAAGGAAGCTTAAGATTCACAGCCTTCATAGGCATGGCTCCTGTGAGTGTTGGCAGTTTGAGGGAGTTGTAGATTGTCGCAGGTGGAGAGGAGAAGTTAGGTTGAAATCAGAAGACATTCCTATTTCCTCATTTTCTGCCAAACTGCCTAAAGGTATCTCAGAATAAAAATATGCAAATCTTTAACACACTGGTAATTTGTTGTCATCTAATTTGTCATTCTAATAAATATTGATTGATAAATATCACTTTATTAACAATTCTGTATTACTTTTTTTAAAGTGAGGCCCCGTCAAGTTGCATGACTTTCATCCTCAGAAGACCTGGGTCTATGCTTGGTCCTACCAATTTGTTAGCCCTTCCAACTCTCCCAGCTCAGAACTGTCCCAATCCAGTCCTTCCTCCTGGACTTAGGGGCCCCTGCTTCACACCCCAAATTAGCATATGGTTTGTTAAGACTCTTCTTTACTCTCAGAAACTGCTTATTCAAAAACTGGTTCTTCTAAAAGTGTAACCTACTGCATTTGTCAAATGAGGTGGTCAAAATTAGATCTTTCCAGTCCCTTCCTTCCAATTTTGTCCTAAGTTTCTTTTCAAAGAGTGGCAAAATGCTGTTTTTTTTTATAACCACCCACTGGCCATCTAGATGCCCTTGTAGAGGATTAGAATTAGAATCTTGTAGAAGCATTTTGATTCCATGTGTAAATGACAAGGATCATATAAAGATCTCTTGACTTCTATAGGATTTTTCCTCCAACAGAAACCTTGATTATTTATTAAGGTATTTGGCTTGGGATTTCAAGATGTTATTCGAATTTCACTTTTAAGTCAGCTTTTTTAAAGCTCTGAATTTCCTTTTAAGCAAATTGTGTCTCACCACACATTAGCACTCAGATAAGGCGGATAAAAAACCTGCTCATAGAGATGTCAGTGGTTATTGTTTATTTACCGCTCTTCATTTCTGGTCCACTTTAAGACATTCCCATAGTAAAGGAAAACATTTGAACTTACCTTGTTTGAACTATCTCTCATGTTCCAGTGTGTTATTCTTGTTGCCTTGGTTAGTTGCAGTGCATATTAAATGAGAAAATTAAAAAAAAAAAAAGGAGAGGTTACTTTTGCTTTTCATTTTCATTCTATTAACTTACTAAAATTCATATTCTGATGCTTGGATCACCATAATATGCATATCTGTTAATTAGCTTTCTGTGTGTTGTCTTAACCTTGAAAAGTGATATTAAAAAAAAAAAAAAATGAGTTCACCTTTTCAGACCCAGGAATAACTGTATAAAACCAAAGATAGAGAAGTAGAAAGGGAAAGTCTTGCTTTGTTTCTTTCTTTCAAAGCTAAATATAAGGAAACATGAACAGAAGGGCCCCTCATTGTTAACACACTGTTTGCTGTTTAATGGTGCGTTCACCTTGCATGTGCGTTCTCACATAGGAAGAGGCTTAATATTTGGATAGCATCTCTACTTCAGACAGTGATTTGAGAGCTTGCAGATCTATCTTTCTCAGATCAGCACCTCAGAGAAGTTGAAAAGGAATATCTCCATTATTCACATCCCCCATCTTTCCCTCCTACTCAGACTCAGATTTGTACCCCTTTTACTTCAGTATATGGAAGGTTACGTCTCTTTCATTTTCTGGATTTCCAGAGGGAAGATAGTGCACATTTTTTTTTATTGTTTTGAAATTCTGAATTAACAGTTCTCTGAATTATGCGTGTTTCTATGCAAAGTACCAGGCAACCTAATTTGAATAGAGCCTAACTCAGGGCAGAATGGTTTGGATATCATCTCCATTCCTTTCAAAGCCCTAAGAGAAGAATGAGGAGAATGCGATATATAGTTTGTTTCTTTATGAAACAGTGGACTTGCTGACAACATTTCCAGTAGGTTGTTTGTTCTAGAGTTCCAGACCACCCACTTGGCTGCCAGCTTCTCTCCACCTTTACTCTAGCTTCATTTGCTTTCATGTCTTGAGACTTTGGCTTTAGGTTTCTGTTTCTTTTTACTATTTCTATTTTACTATCATTTTAATATTTTCTATTTCCCTATATAGTGAGATTTTGGCTTGAATATGCATTTCCTCATATTTTGTGCAATCATTTTATCTCAATACTCTTCCAGGATGACATTGATGCTGACATCTGGCTCTTCTTGAAAAAATACATCATTTAATTTAGCATCTCCCTACTTCCTCTGCTATAATGCAGACGATTAAAATGGAGTATCATTTTGGGCAGAGTAATTTAAATAAAGGAAGGAGAGTATAGAATGGCCAACATTATCTACCAGATATGGATCTATGTTTGGAAAATTATCTTCTTTTTTATTTTTATTCAAAGAAGAGAAGGAAAAGGAAAGAAAAAAAAGTATAAGAATGACATATCTCAGTCAGTCTGTTTTGGTTTGGCGTTCTAAGATAAATAGATTTTGAAGGGAGTGCTTTTTTTTTTTTTTTCCAAATTGATAGCATCCCCCACTTTGGGAAACAGAAAAGCAAGTTGATGATCAAAGTTTCTGTTTTCAAGATTTTCTTTCAAAAGCAACTTAGGTCTGGTGGGTTTAAGGATCTTGGATTTGTTTGTGAAATATAATGACCTGGCTCTAGGCTTATTACTAACAGGAGAAACCTTGACTTTCTCTAGACAGGGGGCAAGAGATACAAGTTGCCTCCAATGTTATTCGTTGCCAAATCTTATCTGACTCTTTGTGACCCCATGAACTGCGGCATTTTAGGCTTCTCTGTCCCCCACTATCTCCCTGAGTTTGCTCAAACTCATGTCCATTGAGTCAGCGATGCGACCCAACCATTTCATCCTCAGCCGCCCCCTTCTTCTCCTGCCTTCAATGTTTCCCAGCATCAAGGTCTTTTCCAATGAGTTGGTTCTTCCTATCAGGTGGCCAAAGTATTGGATCTTCAGCTTCAGCATCAGTCCTCCAATGAGATTTACAGTTTTTCCTACATGCAAACTACTGAGACAATGGCCCACAGCTCCTAGACCAGCCTTTCATATTAGCCGCAAATGACCCCTACTGGGAAACAGACTCAGAGGAAGGACACATAGCAAATTTTACTAAAGATTGTTCCACTTTCCGTGAAACCTTCTGTACTACAATTTGCCCTGTGTCTAGTGTTGACTAGATTATCTGCATGCCCTCTTTGTGTCTACATCTCTGTTGTCTGTCTTATCTTTTAAGTTCCCCGGGGAGGGATCCAGTGACTGACTCAGACCATTTTAGTGCCCTGTAGAGGATATCATATGAATAAACATTACACTAAATGATGTGCAGGCTTCTATAAAACTGGAAGGTCACTTGGGGATTAAGAACTTTCCAGGGGCAAAAATCTACTAACAGCTTTCTAGCTGGCCCTGCACCCCACATTCATCTCACTCTTTCTACTGGTTTTTCATTTCAAATTATGTTTGTGTGCACTGGATTACTTCTGTATGATGACTTCAAGCGTACTTCCGTCTGATGACTTCAATGTGTGGTTGTGAGTGTGTGTGGGCATCATACCAACCTTTGAACTTCCCTCTGGGGCTTCTTAATCTAGGTTATTAGCAGTTATTGATTTCTTTGCCCTTTGATAGCTCAAATGGAACACAAGTATACATTTACATAAATCTTCTGAAAACGTTGATATTAGAAAACAGTCTGTTGAAATTGCAGTGAGATATGTGCACATTCACTGTCAGGAACACCTAATCTGGGAACAGCCAAATTCTATTGTGAGGTCAGTGGAAGGATCAGCTCTTCAACAAAGGATTTCCAGGGTTCAACAATTTTTTAAAAAATTTAAAAATGAAAAAAATGCCATTGATCTGAGGTGAGTAAAAAGGTAAAACTCATGTTAGTCCATTATAAGGAAAAAATATTCTAGGGATTTTTGGCAGAAGGCAGAACAAGAGAGGAGTTTGTGTTTAGCCCCATGACATCTGATAGGTAACAGGACTTCAGTACTATTGAATCGAAGGTAAAGTGAGGATACTTCAGTGGTTCTGTCTTGCCACTATGATCAATCATATGCATATTAAGCAATATACCATAGGGAGAGGTAAGCACAGTGATTAAGAATCTAATGTGAGTTAAACTTGTCCCCCACTTACTGCTGCTGCTACGTTGCTTCAGTCGTGTCCAACTCTGTGCGACCCCAGAGACGGCAGCCCACCAGGCTCCCCCGTCCCTGGGATTCTCCAGGCAAGAACACTGGAGTGGGTTGCCATTTCCTTCTCCAATGCATGAAAGTGAAAAGTGAAAGTGAAGTCCCTCAGTCGTGTCCGACTCTTAGTGACCCCATGGACTGCAGCCTACCAGGCTCCTCCGTCCATGGGATTTTCCAGGCAAGAGTCCTGGAGTGGGGTGCCATTGCCTTCTCCCCCACTTACTAGCTGAGTAATTTAAGTTTTTTAGCCTCTGCATGCCTCAATTTTCTCATCAGAAAAAAGCAAATCATATAATTAGTTGAAATGCCCTTAATAGAATTTGTCTGGCACAAAAAGTAGGAAACCAAGAAATGCTAGATGTTATTAATAATAGCAATTGCTTATATTTGCGTAGGACTTTTAACATTTGCAGTTTTCCCACTTTCTACTGTTTACTTCCCCTAACACTACAAGAAAAAAAAAAAAAAAGATAACATTATGTCCTTATTTTTTTCTGATGTTTGTTTAAATAAGAGAAGTCAGTTCAGCATTTAAGGGCTTTATTCAAGGTCAAGCAGTGGCAGATAGGACTGGTTGTAGTGGCCACTCCCCACATTTTCTTTGCTGGCAGAGCCCACCTTGCTTTCTTTGTTTTTATTGCACATACTCTGTGTGCATGTGGCTGGATCCTGGTCACAGAAACTGCAGAGATTTTGCTGTTGGGGCTTTGGGGAAAGTGTTTCCTTTATAAGTAAAAACAAAACAAGCACATATACACTGGAGGCTCTTTTTTCTTTGCTGGAAGTAACTATGTCTGCACAAGATGCAGAGAAGTGTCAGAGCCTCCTTGCAAACACGAGGGCAGGTAGCACCCAGTGCTGACACTGTCAGAGAGGAAATATGTGTATCACTTGAGTCCTTGATGACATTGTTAGACCAACTTAGTCTTGGAACCCCATGAACCCTGGACCACTTGTTGCATGAGATAATACATCCGTATCATTTGAGTCATTTTTAATACTCTGCTTCTTACACTAAAGTTATACTAACAGAATATGGTGGCTAAACCAAGAATCAAAATCTGGTCTTCTTCTGATTCCTAGGCCTTTGTTCTTTTCAGCAAAGCACACTGCCATCCTGATATTAAGGCCAATCGCAATAGAGCCAAATGTATCTCCCTGTTCTGATATTTATGTGTCCCTGCCCATAATCTCGGAGAAGGCAATGGGATCCCATGGATGGAGGAGCCTGGAAGGCTGCAGTCCATGGGGTCGCTAAGAGTCGTACATGACTGAGCAGCTTCCCTTTCACTTTTCACTTTCATGCATTGGAGAAGGCAATGGCAACCCACTCCAGTGTTCTTGTCTGGAGAATCCCAGGGGCAGGGGAGCCTGGCGGGCTGCCGTCTATGGGGTCACACAGAGTCGGACACGACTGAAGTGACTTAGCAGCAGCAGCAGCAGCTGCCCATAATCTAAGCTTGAGCTAAGCCTGGGGACCTGCTCTCTTTCTCTTGCAGTGTGAGCTTTCTCCTCTCTGGTCCCCTGCCGTCATGCTCCCTTCCCTTAGAATATCATCCAGGTAGCCCCTTGACTCCATTAGAATCACACATGTCCTTCTGGATCTAGCCTGAATGCCTCCTTTATAAGATGCTGTTCTTGATGATACTTTTCTTTCTTGCCCTCTAAAAGACATGCACGTTTTTCTCCTGCTGCATATCTTTTCCTTCCTTATTTTTAAACATCTTTGTACAGCTCAGCCTCTCTACTAGACTGTGAGTTTCCAGAAACTGGTACTGAGTCTCATTCCCTCATTGAGTCTTCATAGCACACATTTTTTATCCCTGCTTCTTAAGAAGGCATAATAAGTGTTTATTGAATTAAATATGTAGAATTTTACAGCTGAAAGTTCTTTCTTCTGAACAAAGCTCCCATTTTCTGGAAATTATAGAAAGTTCTTATCCTTGGATTCATGATCCCCGTAGGATTCAGGAGATCAGGGGAATCGTTAATGGTATATTCATTGTTTTATGCTCATAGCTTTTATTAGATCAGATTCGTAAAGAATTCATGGCTCCTTAAAAGAATGAGAACCTCTGTTTAAGTTGGAAAGTTGATAAAGGCTTTCTGAGCCAAACACACACTCCAGAGCATGCATGTTTTAGGAAAACCAGTGTTGTGAGTTTTCTTGCTTTCCCTAAAATTGGAGTACAAGGAAAACAACCAAAAACAAAACAACTTCCTGGCTGTTGAATATTCCTTTTACATTTTATCCAACTGTGCTATCCCCGTGAAAGATTATTCCACATCTCTTTGGGACCCTGATTATCCTGTCTCCATATTCACTTCCATACACATCTTTAAAAACATCCAACCTAATGTCTCTGGCAGGGTGGTGCAGGGAGCAGAAAGGGGTCATGTGCGACTGGGTGATGAGGGGACAGCAGGGCCTACATGAGGCCAGTTAAGGAAGAACGCAGGTAACCAGCTTCAGCCCCTGAACCAGCCTGCTGACATCACCTGTGTGGTTTTGCCAGTGCTCATTCAGAAGTGAATGAAGCCTCCTTCAGGAGAGCAGGGTTATAAGCTCTGACAAGCCTGAGTTCTTATGGAGTCTCCTTGTGCTGTACAGAGGCAGAACCCTGAATCACTAATGACTGAGAACATTACACAAGAAAATGTCTTGTTTTATAGACTAGGACCCCTGTTACCCTCTTCATTATTCAGGATTTGGAACTATAGACCCTCAGGAATGAAAAGACTTTAGGATCCTGTATTCAAAGCGCTCGCTATCAAGAAGCCCAGGGCACAGTTTTGTTTCTCTTATGATTAGAGTCTACCTCCACAGTTGGACACAGAGCAAGGAAAAAAAAAGATTAAAAAGCATTCATAGCTGAAAAATGAAAAAATGAGGAGACATGTCCTACTTAGAAATTCTAGGATTTCCCAGGGATGAGGGAGAGATGAGGTGAAGGTCAGTGGCCAGGCCAGGTGTCCTAGAGGGACTCAGATCTCCCTAAGTGTCCACTGGTTCTCCCAGCAAGCAGCATGCTGTCACTTCAGTCATGTGTGACTCTTGTGACGCCGTGGACTATAGCCCACCAGACTCCTCTGTTCATGGGATTCTCCAGGTAAAAATACTGAGGTGGGTTGCCATACCCTTCTCCAGGGCATATTCCTGACCCAGGGATCGAACCTGGGTCTCCTGCATTGGCAGGCAGGTTCTTTACCATGAGCTCCAACTGGGAAGCCTAAGAGCTACCCTAAATTCATAGTTTAAGAAGAATAGAAAGCTTACTAAACTCCTTCAGGAAAGCTTCTTAGTCCACTGCTGCTACCCGCTGCGTTGCTACTCATAAGCAAAATAATTAGGAGAGGCCACGCAAGAGAGTTCCGGAAAGATCTATTTCTGCTTTATTGACTATGCCAAAGCCTTTGACTGTGTGGATCACAATAAACTGTGGAAAATTCTGAAAGAGATGAGAATACCAGACCACCTGACCTGCCTCTTGAGAAACCTGTATACAGGTCAGGAAGCAACAGTTAGAACTGGACATGGAACAACAGACTGGTTCCAAATAGGAAAAGGAGTATGTCAAGGCTGTATATTGTCACCCTGCTTGTTTAACTTTAGAGTACATCATGAGAAATGCTGGGCTGGAAGAAGCACAAGCTGGAATCAATATTGCCGGGAGAAATATCAATAACCTCAGATACGCAGATGACACCACCCTTATGGCAGAAAGTGAAGAAGAACTGAAGAGCCTCTTGATGAAAGTGAAAAAGGATAGTGAAAAAGTTGGCTTAAAGCTCAACATTCAGAAAACTAAGATGATGGCATCTGGTCTCATCACTTCATGGCAAATAGATGGGGAAACAGTGGAAACAGTGACTGACTTTATTTTTGGGGGCTCCAAAATTACTGCAGATGGTGACTGCAGCCATGAAATTAAAAGACACTTACTCCTTAGAAAGTTATGACCAACCTAGACAGCATATTCAAAAGCAGAGACATTACTTTGCCAACAAAGGTCCGTC
>NW_011495018.1:23554457-23582902 GCF_000754665.1 Bison bison bison
GATCCAACCAGTCCATCCTAAAGGAGATCAGTCCTGGGTGTTCTTTGGAAGGAATGATGTTGAAGCTGAAACTCCAGTACTTTGGCCACCTCATGTGAATAGCTGATGCATTGGAAAAGACCCTGATGCTGGGAAAGATTGAAGGCAAGAGGAGAAGGGGACGACAGAGGATGAGATGATTGGATGGCATCACTGACTCAGTGGACATGGGTTTGGGTTTTTCCCTAACAAACTTTTTGGTCAAACCCAATATTTATCAAATCAGCCTTGATCACATTGACTGGAATTTATACTTAAATGCTATATACTTGAACTTGGAATTAAATCTGTACATTAAAAGTATTTACCAAATGAATAAAGGTAAATGACCATTTATATGTATTTTTAAGTACATATGTTTTACTTGATTAATAGGTTCCAGTGTTTTTTGTTTTATTTGAAAAATACACAGAAATGATAGACAATAAAACTAGAATAGATGGACAATTGTGTTAACCTCTTTTACCCATCTAATGGTGGTAGTTTTGGCTGTGGCCCTTTAACAGATGCTAATTCTATAAAACAGTATTGATAATTAACCATAACAGAAAAACAAACAATAACAAATCAGCCTTATATAGTGACATATCATCATTCAGGAGTAAGGTGGTGAATAATCCATGTAGATAGAAAAGGGGAAAAACCGAGGGGAAAAGAAAGTTCAAATAATCGATTGAAGCATAACTAAAGGTTAGCAGTTCTCCCTTCTTTCTTGCTTTCATTCTGAAAATGAAAGATTAGATTGATTCAAGCAGATATGCTTTGAAATGCCATAAAGAACGCCTCATCTGGTGCAGTATTGACAAGCTGCCTGAGTGTATCACTGGCATTTTCATTTTACTAGCCCAGCAAGAAGAATCAGGGAGTGGATTTTTACCTCCCTGCCCACCTGCCTGTGAATTGCTTAAACAACTTCTGCGTGTGCGTGTGAGCGGCTCCACACTGTTACATGCTGGGTTAAAAAGGTTCCTTCTCTGGGGCTCCAGTGGCTTCCCTCATCAGATGGATGGGAAATGCAGTTTGTGGCTGGCTGAACTTCATTATTTAGTTTACTGCCATCTTGTATCAAGAGAGCAACTACCGAGAAACGCTTTATGCCCACACCCCCGTTTTCTTGGTGGGGGATTTATAGGCCTGTTCTGCAAAATCATACCGAGGTAGAGCAACGACATCTCTGTGTCTTCAAACAAACAGCCACCCCGCTGTCGCTGATCAACGTTCCTGGGATGGCGGTGATTGAAATTTAGCACTTAGAGCAACTTAATTGGCACACGGATCTGTTAAGCATATGCCCCCACCGCAGGCCTGCCATCTGACATGCCCATAGGGCACCCAGCACCTCGCACATGCTCACATTTTGCTAAGAAAGTCAGTTTTGAACAGATCCTTGAAGGAAGTCTGTGCAGTGGTTAAAGAGAGGGGTGGCCTTAGAGCTCAGGTCCTCAGATTTGTGCCTGTTTTGGGGTGACCGTGGTCCTTCATCCCCTTGAAGTTGGAACAAACCTAAGGCATGGAGTTCCAGTTCGCTTGCTGTGAAAGAAGTGATCAGAATCCTCTCACTGGTGCCTGTGTCTTCAGTAAAGCAAGCCTTGTGCTAGCAGAGTAGAACCATGAAGGATTCAGCAGCTGCTTGGTAGCTTGCTGGCTTGGAATTCAAGGTTAGACCATTCTGTGCTCACTGTGGCTACAACTGATCCCTTGGCCTTCAGAGGAAATCCAAAAATCAATGTCAACATTTTTATGCTAAGTTGGAAACAACAGGACTGGGCCGAATGTTCTAGGTTATGACTATCAAGAGAGAAATACGAACCTCAACAGAAAACAAGGCAGAGCTATTAGGCTCTTCTCATTATGTAAGGAGAGCAAATAAGGGCTGAGACCATCCATGGTTAGAAACACGCTGCTCTGTTGAATCTTCCCCAGTGTCGTGGCACTCCTACGCTTCACTTAACCAGGCGGAGCTAGGTCAGGGCTGCCGGCAACAAAGGCAGCTGCTTTCTGATGCTGCCATGATGGGCGTGAGTTCTGGTGCGTCCCAGACCACCAGGCCTTATCTGTATTTATGTTCTTTTCTGGTGTCAGGCAAAATTCTGGGCTCCTAGTAAATGCTTAAGAGGTGTTGAATTCTGAAAGAATGAGCTAAATTGTTTGGGTTCCTCTGAATGAGGTTGAAGAAAAGCAACAAGTTAAAATTATAGGAAGATTTGCCGAGAAGCAAATAAAGCTTAAGTTTCAGTGTTAATTACACAGGCCCTTTCCCAGGATGTGCAGATTGGAACTCATGACTTTGTGTTTTGTTTCTTATAAAGAGATACCTAAATTCTGTAAGCTCTAGGACCCAGGGTCCAGTTTTAGCTGTTTAAGGGAAGGCACTGACAACTGAAGTGAAAGTTGCTCAGTTGTGTCCGACTCTTTGCAACCCCATGGACTATGCAGTCCATGGAATTCTCTAGGCCAGAATACTGGAGTGGGTAGCCTTTCCCGTCTCCAGGGGATCGTCCCATCCCAGGGATTGAACCGAGGTCTCCTGCATTGCAGGCGGATTCTTTACCAGCTGAGCCACAAGGAAAGCCCAGGCACTGGTAAACCCTTCCCCAATCAGTGTAAGTGGATGCTGCAACAATTCATTCAATTATGTTAAGCACCTGTTAAAGGAATTCTAAGTCCTCCCTTGGGCCATTTCAGTTCTATGAAATTGTAATTGTTCGAAACTAACCGTGATGTCTTCTTTTGCCTTCAGGTGATTCTCATTTTGACAAAGCTGTTTGACTATAACCTGGGGAGCATCACTGAGAGCTCACTTTGGAGGTAAGGAAATTGAGCTAACAGTTACAGTCTTATTTCAACATGATGCCCTCGGCCAGGCTGCTCCCTCCTCACCCCTGTTTCCTAGTGAGAAGGTTTCTGGTTGTGTGTACCCTTTCTTCTCTGTCTGCTCTTTGTTTTCCTAACCATGGGTAGGGTTTTTGTTGTTGTTTTTACCAGAAGGGCCAGATCCTTTCTTTGTATAGACCTCTTCTTTTGGTCAGAAGTCTTTTTGCTAAGGTGTTCATTAGGTTGTCTTTATGGATGTTGGTTCCCATAGTTCTCACCAATCGTGAGCTTATTGGGGTGGAAATGAAAGAATAAGGATGTCTTTGCAGAGGGGATCAGTATAACTCAAGGCCTGAAGAACCCAGGCAGGCTCCCAGGGCAACACTTTCACAGCTGCTTTTCTGTGGTTCTGCAGCACAGAGGTGTGCACACACACATGCATGCGTGGGATTCACACTACTGGGCCATATATATATATATATATAAAGTATATAGTGAGTGATTTTTCAAATGGATGAACAAATCCTTTAAGAGGGTAGACTAACTCATTGGATTTGGCACAAAAGCAAGTCCTCGGATACCCAGACAGTTATTCTGTCCTCCTTTATTCTTGAAAACTATACATTCTCTTGTTTCATTTTGTTTCTTAAAAAAATCTGCTTGATTTATCTCATTCCTCTTTGGCTCTTCTCCAGTAGCCTGGGTCATGTGCTCAAACCCGAACTAGTCCCTGAAGTCTAGGAGAGAGCCTTCTCTGATTGGCCAGGTCTGGATCACATGATGATCCCTGAGCCTGAAAGGATGGAGACAGACTTCAGAGATGATATTCATACATAGACACATGCACTCTTTCACATACATGCACACACACAAAGGCAGGAGTGGTCTGGACAGACCAAAGTTAGTAGTGACCACATAAGATCAGTGGGAGGTTCCATTAACTCAGTTCTCAAGACCAGGAGAGACTGGCTGCTGGCTCTGAGTCTCAATGCTGAGGTCTAGGGAGAAAGACTCCAGTCACCCTATTTGACAGCTGTTCCCCCTGCTCCCAGTACACTTGACAGTGGCTGGGGAGGGAAAGCTGATTTTCATGGTAGCAGTTTGGTTGTAGGGCCTTCCTCTGTTGGGGAATGTGGTGGTCATACAAGAGGTGGCTCATGGATTGAATAGACACCCCAAAAGAATGTACCAGACCCCACAAGAAGATTGTTCATTAAATTTCATTTTCACTTGATGTCTATTTTTTATTAGACTTGACACCATGTATAAGAAGCTCCAAATAAGTTGTCCTATGCTCTGGGAGAGCCCTACTATACTAAAGAAAAGGCTAGATTCTGTTATTTTATTTGTTGTCAGGCATTTCAATTAGTGAGCTCTTTTCCCAATGAAGAGGCCAATTATGCAGAGTTTCTGTCCCAAGGAAATTTATGTAACTGAATTCAAGTGTAGGAGGTTTGGTAGGAGCCTCTAAAAGTACAGTTCTTTAATACATTAAGGGCCTGACTCCTGCTGTATTGTTTAAATTCAGTACCTGTTTGTCAGCATCTCTGAGTAAGCTTATGCTTCCTTGATCAATTTCTCTAATGTATGTGCATAAATGAAAATAAAAGCCAGCTTTTACTCTGTGGTGCATCTGCCATCTAAAGTGTTGTTGGTGTATTAGAAAATTAAAAGATGTGCAGTTCTGTTTCCGTGGGATAGAGGCAGAGCAGCCGTAACTCTCACTCTGAATAGTCCTAGGAAGGGCACTCTGGAGGGATATGAGGAACAGCTTGTCCTGGACTGCAGAAGCACACGTCCAGCACGCATCTCTCTCTCTGTTGGGGCACTATTACTGATGCCCCAGTCTAGGAGGACTATTCTTTTCTGATCTTAAGGAATCAGGTTAGTGAAATAAAAATGATATCTCATTCTAGCGGTATCAGACCTCCCTTCTGAGGGAGCAAACTCTGTGGGCTTTAGCTTGGGAAAGTGTGGCAAGAGTGACCTGCTTACTTTTCTCCATCTTAGAACCAATTTCACTGGAGAATATACACATATATGTACACAAACACACACACATTCATAAAAACACACATATACATACATACACATATACACACATGCATGAAAAAGTAAAGTGTTAGTCGCACAGTTGTGTCTGACTCTTTGCAGGCTCCTTTGTCCATGGAATTCTCCTGGCAGGAATACTGGAGTGTGTTGCCATGCCCCCCTCCAGGGGATTGTTCCGACCCAGGAATTAAACTCGGGTCTCCTGCATTGCAGGCAGATTCTTTACCATCTGAGCCTCCTAGGAAACCTATATGCATATGTGTGAAAGTAGATCAGTCATCTCCGCCTGTTTGCAACTCCATGGACTGTATTCTCCAGGCCAAAATACTGGAGTGGGTAGCCTTTCCCTTCTCCAGGGGATCTTTCCAACCCAGGAATCGAACCCAGGTCTCCCGCTTTGCAGGCGGATTCCTTACCAGCTGAGCCACCCGGGAAGCCCCATATATACGCATGTGTACCTATAATATGTATGTGTATATACGCGTATATATTTGCTTTTCTAACATACCCAAAGTAATCATTTGCCTCATATGCCATGTTCTACATGTCTTATCATGTTCTGCATGTTTTGTCATGTTCTACATGTCATATGTGGCAAATTATTACTGTGGGTGTTCTATTCTATTGCAACTGCTCATTTTAATACTTTATAGGAGACCACATGCTTGAGTTAAAATATAATTTAGAAAAGAGGAAAGGAGAAAGAAAAATTATTTATAAAACTTCCTAGTTGCATTTCAGGGCTGCATTTTTTGAATGGCTTATGGTACCCATATTCGGTCTTTAGGGAGCCTTTTCTGGGTGTTAACTTAGGACAGGGACAGGCCTGGATGGGTCAAGAATGGGGACCAGGAAATGAGGTCCTCAGGGCCCTGTGTCTTCTAATTCAGTCCTACTGAAGGAGACTAGACTGCTCGGCGTTGGCTCATTTTCTCCTGCACAAGCTTGTACTTTCTTCTCAGAAAACCTGCCTATGCCTACAGTTGGGGGTTTACTAGGGGCACAGACCATATTTTAGAAATTCTCATGGCACTCACGGCACTGGATTCAGGACATAGCACATAGATAATGCTCAATAAATATCTGGTTTTGGACAGGCTAGGAAGTACTACAATTTTATCTCTACTGCATGGTCACGAACATACAACTCTGTTTCTCACTCATTTATTCAACACAGATGAATTGATTAACTCCTCTAGGCCTTGTATTGTTCTTGTCTGGGAAAGGGAGGGTGAGTAAATACACAGATCCACAGCATATAGGCTTTGCCTTCTAGGACTTTGTTGTTTAGAGAGGCTAAGCTCTATGGACAGTTAAAATGAGAGAGAACTGTACTTGTCTGTAATCTGCCTTGTGTAATTACATTGAATAAGGTCCTTACACAGCACCCGGAGCTGCCAGATCCCAGAATGTGTTTAATCTAATGTAAATAGACAAACTGTCATACAAATATTAAGTGTTAGCATAAAGATATGAGATAAGTGTTGCTTCTTTACTTTGCTCATGCTTGTATTTTCTCTTTGCAACTAGACTTTATGTCCTTAAACCCAACACCTTTCTGGTTTCATGGTAATGGCAGTGATACTTTGCTAATGAAAATAATGACAACAATAATAAAAGTCAACTTTGATCAGGCTCTAAGTTCAGTGCTTGACATGCATTATTGCATCCTCCTAGTTCATTTTTACAGTATGCCAAGGTCACACAATTTGTAAATAATAGCCCACACACTTACATGCACATTAGTTAATAAACTTCATGCATTTCACTGCTTATTGATCATCTAGAGTCCTGCCTGCCTTCGGGTAGATCTTGCTGTACCTAAACAAACAACGTTTTAATCATACATACATATATGATTATTATCTATCTGTTTATCTTAAAATCAGAGTTTTCAAAGCATTATAACATTTTGAACAGCATTTTCCCTATTCCAGAAAAATACTGCGCAACAGGGAAATGGTTTCTTGTCCAGCAAACAGATACATGGACTTTCTGATTGAGCCTGTATTCTTTATGACTTTTACCAGCTGCGTAGTCCCAAAAGGGCAAGTGGCAGATGCCTCCAGGGTGTTAGGGTAGGAAAGAAGCCAGAAAAACAGCTGACCTTGCACTGGTGTTCTAGGGTTTTCAACCTTGCTAATCAACAAACCTAGGCTGACGGAGCAAGATGCCACTCTTCCAAATTAATGAGGTTCGGCTCCCAGTTGGTCTTGTCATTGATTACACCTTAATCCTGGAGCTGGTTGTTGATTTTGTTTTGTTTTGTGTGGTCCTTCACTCCAGGAGTCAAACTGAGAGGCAAAGGGGATGATCTGCCCCAGAACAATTAATTACACCTCAGGATCTTCTTCACTTTCCAGAGGATTAAGCTGTGAGACTTGGTAGAGCTGGTGGTTTTACCATATTGAAGCAAGATAAGCTTAAAGGTTGAGATAAATAAAATGTCAAAATCTAGATACAGTATCTCTTGAGAAGAAGTGTATTAATCCCTGTGCCAGGGTAATCAGCACTCTGCTGAGAGGCTTAGCTGGTGAGAAAGCCTCAGGCAGTTGCGAAGGGCCTAAAGGTGTACTGTCTTAAAGGGACGCACAGCCTACCAAGGGCCTGTTGTAGAGCTTGCCCGGCCTGACTGATTCTCAAATTCACTGCTGTCCTATTTTCCGATCCACATGAAACATAAGCTTATGAAAAGATCTCCACTATTATGGACGACTCAAGCAGCAGTTCCTGCTTTTGTGGAAGGAAGGTTAAAGTGGGGAAATGGATCAGGCCATTTGATTCAGCACTGGGAGCCAGCCCTGTTTCCTTGTCACCTGAGTTGCTTTGTTTCATGTTGGGTGTTACAGCGACTGTCAAGAGAAGCGTCCCCATCACATCTTTGTGGAGAGAATGCTGCAGAGGGCTTTGAGGCAGCTTCTGTGTGGGGTTGGCTGCAGCTAGTACTTCCTGGAGAACTCCAGGGATTCAGGCTGACAGAAGCTGACCTGAAGATGCTGACTTTCGGCCAACCCTGTGGATAATTCCCACTAGCTGGAAGTCTCTTCCTTCCCACTCCTCCTCCAGGGGAAAAGCAGAGAGTGACATGAATAGGCTGTTAGACTCAGCTTGGAAGGATGTTTTGCCACACAATTCAGCTTTCAGTCAGTTACAGATACAAAGATTTAGAACAGGGATATGTGGGTGTGCTAAGTCAGATCAGACTCTTTGTGACCTCATGGACTGTAGCCCACCAGGCTCCTCTGTCCATGGATTTTCCAGGCAAGAATACTGAAGTGGATTGCCATTTCCTTCTCTAGGAGATCTTCCCAACCTAGGGATTGAACCTGTGTCTCTTGAGGCTCCTGCATTGGCAGGTGGATTCTTTAGCACTGAGCTACCTGGGAAGCCCCTGGCCAATGCAAGTGCTGCCAATGGCAACCTACTCCAGGACTCCATGGACAGAGGAGCCTGGTGGGCTGCAATCCATGGGATCACAGAGAGTTGGACATGACTGAGAGTGCGGGCGTGCGCAAATGCGCAAGCGTGCGCACACACACACACACGCCCTATACATCCTGAAAAAGAAAAATCGAATAAAGCTAGAGTGTGAAATTTCTGTGTAAGAGGGCTCTTCATGTCACACAAGTCCAGTGATGTTAATCATCCCTGTGTTGCAAATGTTTAGTGCCTGCCTAATGGCCCCCAGGAGAGAGTCAGGCTCCCCAGCCGGATCAGGAGGTGCCTTGGAGTCTGGACTCCTTTGACTTAATAACTCCTATTCCCACCCAACGTATTTGTGTCATAGAGAGCTACTTGTAGTTCCTGGGCTTACAAATTCAGTTTTTAATCTTATTGTTTTTAAGAAATCAAAAGGAATGTGTGCTCATTATAATGAACCATACAGTTAGAGGCAGAAGAATTGTTAGTCTTTTCCTTCCCACACAGATTCAGCTTCCCTGAGGTCAGTGATGCTAAGCATTTTGGGTGATTCTGTCCGCCTCATTGTGACCAGACTCAAAAATACCAGGAGATATATACACATATCAAGACCACTTTTTTTGTTTGTTTGAGCAAATAGGAGTAACTATTCACAGGACTCTGACAACCTGTTATTTTCACTTACCAGTGAGTCATGAGTGTCCGTCCAGATGAATACATTAAGAAAAATGGGTCAGGTTTATAAGCATCAATTAGTACGGATGTTGTATACTGAATTTAACTACTGCATGCTTAATTAACTTATGTAGTGCTTCTTTTGAGCCAAGAAGTGTTCTCAGTGCTTTTTTACCTTCATAAAAACCCTTTAAAGTGAAAATTACTAGTATCCCAGGTTTACAGATGGGAGAACTGAGGCTTAGAAAAATTAAGTACTGGGCCCAGTGGTCATGCAGTTGGTGAGTGTGAGCTGGATCCTGGGTGTGCTCTCTTAAGTCCAAGCTACGCTGCTTCTCTATGCCTTTTTATTTGATTTTTATTCTAATTTCTACAATATTACTATTACATATGTGTGTGTTAGCCCCTCAGTTGTGTCCAACTCTTTGTGACCCCATGAACTGTAGCCCACCAGGCTCCTCTATTCATGGATTCTCCAGGCAAGAATATTGGAGTGAGCAGCCAATCCCTTCTCCAGGGGATCTTCCCTACCCAGGGATCAAACCCAGGTCTCCTACATTGCAAGCAGATTCTTTACCATCGGAGCCATCAGGGAAGCCCTATTTATTACATATAGTGCTTCAATCAGCATATTTGTAAACATGTTCTTACATTCTGGTAATTTTATCTCTGTAAATTACTCTAGAGTCCTAAAGGTTGTATTGCTGTATCAAAACCTAATGCATTTATAGTGTTAACAGATACCTGAGATTACTTTCCAAGATGGTTGGGATAATTCATATACCCACAGGCAACAAGAGACTGTACATTTCCCTATAATGTCACCAGAACTGGCTATTTTTTATACTTAAAATTTTGCTGTCTGTTTAGTGAAAATGATGTCTTGATTGCAGTATTTAAAGGGATTTTCTGTGACTACCAGTGACACTGAGTATCTTTTCATATGTGTATTGGTCTGTGACACTCTTGAACCCCTGTCTCCATCTCTCCTCTCTTTCTAAGCAAAGGTAATTGCTTCTTCCTCAATAATCCTGAATGTATTATATAAATGGTTATCAGGTGTATATTTATTTGGTTTGTTTTAATAAACATCTACTAGCCTGGTGGGCTGCCGTCTATGGGGTTGCACAGAGCCGGACACGACCGAAGAGACTTAGCAGCAGCAGCAGCAGCAGCCCTTTTTTATGCCAGGCACTGTGCTAGGTAGACACTAGGAGTAACAGATTGCTTGTTCCCTACAGAAATTCAAAACTAGTGAACGGCAGACACTCACTGGGTGATCACAGAAGTGTGACAAATGCAGTGCCAAAGTTATGTACACGTTATTGTCCATGTTCATTTATTTCCACACTAGCCTGGAAACTCAGAGACTGTGACTGTCTCTTACTTATTTTTGTTCACTTGGCACCTGAAATATAACTTCACATGTATTGTTATCTTTTTTATTTTTATTTTTTTTGCTTAGAAATAGTATGTTGAGTATTGGTTCAGGGTCTTCTCTGAAAGTCAGATCTGTGCTGTGTACTTATTTAATCCTAAATTTTTAAACTCAAGCCTTCCATATAGGAAATACTGTTTTCAATAATGTGCTACATGACCTTGTGAAATATCACTGCATTGCACTCAAAGAGTAAGAACACAGGCAGTACCAAGTGTGAAGAGTCCAGATTCAAGTCAGGGAATCCACTAATATCCATCGAACACTAGGCATGCACACTGGAGGTTGTCAAAATCTTCCTGCATACCTCCTATTTCTGTAGGGATCTGGCTGAGTTCTGCCCAAAGATGCTGTTGGCTTTCCTGAGATGTCTGTGAGGGTCTGGACTCAGATCGCATGTTTTCACTTCTCATTTGCCTTGGTGATTGGCTATGCTGAGTTCTCCACTTCTCCTTTTAGTAAGTAATAGATGAGATACACACAAAAGCTATCATTGCCCTGAGGGTGTAGTAATTTTATCAGTGTGACCTTAGGAAAGAGTAAAGCAAATGCAGAACAACTGGCATTCCAATATCAAGTCTGGTTATAAACTCAGAAAGTGGTTTCGGATGTCAGTTTTGGTTTTCCTACCTTGCCATTGAACAGTGCATGATGGAATCCTAACATCTATGTTGTCCCTTGAGATTGAGGTCACCACCATCCAATTCCAATAGGAACCCAATCCTTCCATATCCTCATAACCTCTCAAAGGAATTTCTTCCTCACTTGATGCTTTGTTCTGTCCTTTGAAGTCAAAACTTGAGCTTATCATTAATAAGTAAGTAAACAGGGGCAGTGGATGTTCTTTGGGTCTAGAGCTCTGCCCTGGGTACAAGAAAGGTCAAAAGATACCCAAGATACAATTAAATTCTTACCTTTCACCAGCATACGATCTCATTATTCAGTCAACATGACTAGCTTGTCATCATTTTTTAGGTCTCAACCTGAATACCATCTGATTTTTAAAAACTTATCGGTGCCCACTTATTAAAAGGAGACTCTTGTTTCTTTTTACCATAGCTCTTTGTTCCTTTCATTTACTGCGTGTCCTGATGTCTAATGATTCTAGTTATCATTTATTTAGTGGCCGATGCCACCAGTATTTCAATTGTATTTCAAATGCCAAGGAAAGTGCATGGCCCGTAGACAGACATTCAAGTGAGATTTCTCAATTCATTGAATGTGTAAGTAAATACATGCCTAGAATCATGGTAAATTGTGTGAATCCAGATACATAAAAGATTTGATTGTTGCTCTTAAGGAATTCACAGTGGGAGAGAGATAAATAAATGAGAAATTAGTGCATCAAATGTCATAATAGAGGTATTGTAATATGACCCAGGTTGAAGAAGGGAAAGGATATCTGATCTGAATTTTGAGGAACAAGTAAGAATCACACTAGTAAATGGGGCTGTTTATTTACTGAGAATATACTGTATTCTAAGCACCTTTAAGTGATGATAGTCTGGCATATTGAGGAAACTGTACAAGATTGGAATATACTCTATGTGTGTAATATTGGAATATATTCTGTGTATGGAGAGGATGTTTGGAGATGATTTTGGAAAAATAGAAGTGGGGTAATTCATATTTTTCTGTGCTAATTATTCTGATATTTATCCCCATTGAAGTATCATTTTTTTGGTTTGGGGCAAGGGGGAAACTTGATGAAATGTGAATTTTAGGAAAATAAATGAATCATGGTGTCCTGTTGAGAATTTCACTTGGGAAACAACAAAACTGGTGACCGTGGGAATAGCAGTCAGTGGTGTCAGAGGAGCTGAGAAGGGATTGACTTATTTTAGGCCACGAAGGAAAGGAATATGAGGTATGGAAGTGGGTAGTGGTGGTGATTTCAATAAATCTTTTAAAATGAAAATGAATAGGGCCATTTGGATGAGGGAGAAGGTGAAAGGGAGACATGGTTTTCTTGCCTTGGTCTTGGATAGTCCAGTGGGTGGCGAGGTTATTTACTACCTACATCTGCTCTGTTGACAACTCCTGAGCACTTTCTCTTAGTGAAGGAGAAAAGGATATGGAGGCAACTCTTTCAAGGAAGAAGATTTGAAGGGACATAAAGGAAGACATATAAAAATATAAAAGAGGTCATAGACTAAAGGCATATCTTCATTTCCGTAAGTGAGGACAACCCTGTTTTATGGGGGTTGAATCCATGGAAAGAGATTAAAAATGTAGAACTTAGGAGGGAGTAAAACTGGTCCAGGATTGAGCAGCAGGATTTGGAGCTTCTATGGTTGGGGGGCGGGTAATCCAGCTATGGTGATCAGGGAGGATGAGGAGTAGACCAGAGCAGGAGCATTGCTTCTCTTTTAGCAAGAAGGGAAGCCAGGTGGTTTGGAGCAGCTGCTAAGGAGCCATGAGGAAGGCCTACTCAGGGAAAGCAGGGGTAGCTCTGGGTGATGCTGAGAGCCCAGCTGGGGCCATGGCCTAGGGGTCAGTGTGGCTGTTTTCACTCCAGTGAGCAGGGGTCATCCTCAAGAAGGCACTTGGTTGTGTTTTTCTGGAGCAGTGTTAGAGGACAGGACAGCAAGATGGCTAGGGGCAGTGAGTGGTAGATGAGGGGATCTGTGCCAAACAGAGAAGAAAGTGAAGCTGGGAGTTGGGAGAGGACAAAGAGTGAATAGTAGGACCTCCCCCTCCCAATCCAAGCATGTCTAAAAGCCTAAAGAACACTGAAGAAATAATATCCAGACTTTTTATAATATTAAACTTAGACTGTATCTAGCTTCCAGGGGACTCTGTGAAAAGGACCTGGTAAGAGAAGGTGGTGTTAATCAGAAAAATATTTTCTTAAAAGATACTGTTAAGAAATCCACCCAGACCTGTAGAAGGAGCCACTATTTCTCCACGTGTATATGAAACAGCTAGATCTGTTTATCAGGCCCCCAACATTCTGAGCGAAAACGCACATTGTGGGGAAACACCGGGCAGCCTTCTCTGGTTGAGTTATATTAGATTTTTCTCTGGGGAGCTGCTGACTCCAAGGCTAAGACTTGTGGACCATGTCTGGTAGCCACCGTGATGCCTTTAAGAAAATAGTGCCAGCCTAGATATCACATCGAAGTGATGTTAGTTTCCTTTCTGGTTACTTTTTTCTTCTTATCACAATTTGCTCTGGAGCCCATGCCAAAAATGTGCTTCTTTGATATTAAAGTCTGCTTTTCAGAATTTAATTTTCTGGACTCTCAGTTGACCTTGGCTTCTCGTTTTTATCCTGTTAGGTATTTATGGTCCTTGACTTTGATCACTCCATTTAGTAGAATTCTCAATAACGGAAGCTCATTATGTGTTCCAGACATGGTGAACTACGTGTGGGTTCTGCCAAACAACATGTGCCCTTGGAAGGCTGTCCATAAACAGGTCAGCACTTGGGCTCGAGCATTGGATGCCAAGACATGAATCCAGGCTCTGTCCACTAACTAGCTCTGAGATGATGGGGAAGTTTTCTAACCTCTGCTTCATTTTCTCATCATAAAAGGGGATGCAATAGTATTTATCTAGTAGAATTATAGTGACACTTATATTAAAAAAATGTGCATCCCTTACTAATCACACAGTAAATAAAGTAAATAATCTAAAACCAATAAAAATCTTGGATCTTGTACTTCTATGGTCTTTCCTTTTTCATCTGAAATGCCTTTTCCCTTTAGGCTATTTGTCTAATAAATAATAATGATAGCCATTTATACAGATGATTTACTATGTGTTAGACTCAGCTGGTAAAGAACCTGCCTGCCAGTGCAGAAGATGCAAGAGATATGGGTCGAGAAGATCCCCTGGGAAAGGAAATGGCAACCCACTCCAGTATTCTTGCCTGGGAAATCCCATGGACAGAGGAGCCTGGCGGGCTACAGTCCATGGAGTCGCAGAGAGTCTGACGTGACCTAGTGACAAGAACAACAACAAAGACACTCCTCTAAGAACTTTATATGTATTAACCATAAGTGAATCCTCTCAGTACCATCCAAGTTTGGTTATATCATTATACACATTTTATTTTTTAAATATTTTTTTAATTTTATTTTTTAACTTTACAATTTTGTATTGGTTTTGCCATATATCAAAATGAATCCACCACAGGTATACATGTGTTCCCCATCCTGAACCCTTCTCCCTCCTCCCTCCCCATACCATCCCTCTGGGTCAAGATAAGGATACTGCTCAGAGTCACAAGAATACTAGGCAGTAGAGAAGAGATCTGAATTCAAGCAGTCTGGCTCCAGAGCCTGGCTTTGAACCCCAGAGGGACCATCTCTTGTGTGATCCCTTTCTTGACCAGCACCTTCCACACAGAATAAATCACTGCTCATGTACTCTTTCTGTTGTACATATTTTCCTTTTTTGATGTATTACTTTGAGTCGTTAGTACTTTCTGTATATTTATTCTCCTTACAGGGACCATCTTGAAGGTTGCCTATTACGTTATTAACCTTTGTATCCATAGCACCAGGTATAGTTCTTGGCCCATAGTAGTTGTTCAGTAAAAAGAGCACCAGGACAATAGATTGGGAAGTTCAGTTAGTTCAGTTCAGTCGCTCAGTCGTGTCTGACTCTTTGCAACTCCAGTGATTGCAGCATGCCAGGCTTCCCTGTCCATTACCAGTTCCCAGAGCTTTCTCAAACTCATGTCCATCGAGTCGGTGATGCCATCCAAACACCTCATCCTCTGTCGTCCCCTTCTCCTCACACCTTCAATCTTTCCCGGCATCAGAGTCTTTTCAAATGAGTCAGTTCTTCGCATCAGGTGGCAAAAGTATTGGAGTTTCAGCTTCAACATCAGTCCTTCTAATGAATATTCAGGACTGATTTCCTTTAGGATTGACTGGTTGGATCTCCTTGCAGTCCAAGGGACTCTCAAGAGTCTTCTCCAACATCACAGTTCAAAAGCATCAATTCTTCAGTGCTCAACTTTCTTTATAGTCCAACTCTCACATCCATACATGACCACTGGAAAAACCATAGCCTTGACTAGATGGACCTTTATTGGCAAAGTAATATCTCTGCTTTTTAATATGCTGTCAAGGTTGGTCATAGCTTTTCTTCCAAGGAGCAAGTGTCTTTTAATTTCATGGCTGCAGTCACCATCTGCAATGATTTTGGAGCCCCCCAAAATAAAGTCTGTCACTGTTTCCATTGTTTCCCCATGTATTTGCCATGAAGTGATGGGAGTGGATGCCATGATTGAGGAGAGACGACTTAAAAAACAAATGCCATAGTTGGGGAGAGAAGACTTAAGAAACAAATGAACTGTGTCATCTGTGGATATAATTAATTGATGCAAAGCTTGCTGCTTACTGTATATCACAAGTAATCAAAGGGTAACAGGAGTAGTTTAATCAAATATCAGGTCTTGCTCTCATTCATTGCCATTGTACATGAAGGAGGTGACAAATATTAATTTGATTCTGCCATGTAGGTTGACACTGCCATGTGGCTTGTCTGTAATTATGCTTCAGTGTATGTTGGAAGATGGTATTGTTGTAAAGGGGAGATGAATTTATCCCTGTTAGTATCTCCTAGGGGTTTCCCTGATAGCTCAGTTGGTAAAGAATCCACCTGCAATGCAGGAGACCCCATTTCAATTCCTGGGTCGGGAAGATCTGCTGGAGAAGGGATAGGCTATCCACTCCAGTATTCTTGGGCTTCCCTTGTGGATCAGCTGGTAAAGAATCTGCCTACAATGCAGGAGACCTAGTTTAATTCCTGGGTTGGGAAGATCCCCTGGAGAAGGGAAAGGCTACCAACTCCAGAATTCTGGCCTGGAGAATTCCATGGACTAGTCCATGGAGTTGAAAAGGGTAGGACATGGAGTCAAAAAGGGTGAGCAATTTTCACTTTCACTTTCTTTCAGTATCTCCTAGTTTCTTTTCCTTTAGCTACCATTGGGGGGTTGTTTAAAAACAAATGTAATGTTGAGCCCATTTGAATCCCTAATTCTGAGCCCTGCACACTGCGCTGTCACCAGAGAATAAACTTCACCTGCGGGGAATAGGGGCCCCCCATCAGAGAGCAATATGGTCTCCAACCAAAGCTGGGGAAGCCTTGTGTGTCAACGAAGCTGGCACCTAGGGGTGGGGACTTCGTCCTGTGTGTCGTAGGGCACAAGGGATGAAACAGCACTACTGGAGAGTTTTAGGAAACCCGTTTTCTTATTTCAGGTGAAGTTTCTGAACTACTGTTCATCCATAAATCAAGCTGGGGCATTTTCAGCTCTGTTCTCTTCTTTCCAAAGGGAAATGGTGTGCTGAAGAGTTATTCCTCAGCACGGCTTTATTTCTTTCTCCTGCTGGGATGTATTAGCAAGGTCATCACCTTTGGTTTATTGGCTTCAAACAATCTGTGATTGCAGAGGATTATGACTTCTTAGCTTGCAGAAGCAGGAGATGCAATCAATTCATGAAAGGCACAGGACTTTTTTTTTTCTCCCTTTTAAAAAATGTATATTTATTTCTGCCAGCATTTCTGGGGACCACGACTTAAAAGAGCTTTTTGAAAAGAATTTATCATTGAATGTCCTGCTTCATTGCTTCTTTCAAATAAGAACACTGAGCCAAGCCAATGTGAACTTAGATTTAACTCTTTGAGTTTGAAAGAAATGAGATGACTTCACAAAAGTCTTTCCCCCTTTCCTGACTTTCCAATTAATTTCCCAAATTAATTGGGAAATGTATACTCATTACAGTATGCCAAACAGATACCCTTTGAAATAACTGGGGACTCAGATTAGTAATAGCTACTGGTTGATGAATACGTTCTCTTTGGTAAGGCAAGAAATTTTTTTGTCTGAAAACTCTTAGAATTTGATCAGTATTTATTGAAATATCAGTTTTCTGACTTATATTGACTATATATCCAGCTTCTTGGATCACCCTTTCTCAGGCTGTTGCTGCCTTTCTCCTGGGTGGGAATCTATCACTTCTGACTCAGACATGTCAGCATTTAAACCCTCTTTCTTCTACATTGCATGGGATGTTTCCTCTTTGGAGGTCGCAGAAAACAATCACAAAGACCTGTGTTTTCAGAACTGAGCAAACTGATGTTTTCACATGGAAACTATACTTGTACCAGGGTGCAGTGGGCGCTGGTCTGCAGTAGCCTTGGCAAGCAGAGTTTTGCTGACACCAAGTACTTACTGCTGAACTCTTGATAGAGGCCTGGCCTCTGAGTTCCCCTTCTTGGCAGCTCTACAGAGGTCAGAGGCTGATGCTCTGGGGCTGAGATGATACATGAATCTGTGTATTATGCCTTTACCCACCCCTATTTTTGTTTAGGTCACTTTTATAGTACCTGTGAAACTGGAAGACTCTTCTTAAACAAAAACCCTGCTTACTTACTCACTGGGCAGTCTAAGCTCGTGATTCATGACTCCTCCAATCACCAGGAAGCATGTGACATCAGGGAGTTGCGGGTGGTGAAGTCAACTATTATCTCGACTCAGAGCCTTTGATTCACCTGTGTTTCTCACCTTCTCTAGGTATAAATCTTAAAGACAAATTCAAAATGAAAATCAGGGCCACTTCTCTTATTCCAAAGATTCACTGTAGCAGGGCAAATGTCAGGGTCTGGTACCATTCTGGTTTATAACATGTGTGAGCTTAGTTGCTCAGCCGTGTCCGATTCTTTATGACCCCATGGACTGTACCCTGCCAGGTTCCTCTGTCCATGGGGATTCTCCAGGTAAGGATACTGGAGTGGGTTGCCATGCCCTCCTCCAAGGGATCTTCCCAACCCAGGGATCAAACTTAGGTCTCCCACATTGCAGATTGGTTCTTTACTGTCTCAGCCACTGGGAAAGCCCAAGAATACTGGAATGGATAGCCTATGCCTTCTCCAGGGGAACTTTCTGACCCAGGAGTCAAACTGGGGTCTCCTGCATTGCAGGCAGATTCTTTACCAGCTGAGCTACCAGGGAAGCCCTGGAGTTGAACTGGGGTCTCCTGCAGTGCAGGCAGATTCTTCACCAACTGAACTACCAGGAAAGCCCAGCTTCTGGTTTATAAAGGCAAACATCAAATGGATGGGTAAGCCCCTGACATAGGCCTTGTAGATTAAAGCAGAGCAAGATTGTGACTTGGGTTCCTCTTCCCTCTACTTCCCAGGCCTGCTTTTGTCACTGCTTTGATACTTTCTGCTACCCAGTAGTCCCTATGGCCGTTGGAAATAATGCTACCCTTCCTTTCTTTATGGATTCTTTATGTTTATAGAAAAGATAGCTGAGATGGTTATTTAGTCTCTTCAAGCCTCAGGCAAGACTACCATTTCTGGTTCTCCTTTTCATCATTTGATCAGTTGGAGTGATAATAGTTCAGCATTTCAGATTTAAGAGAACACACATATACTATTTGAAGATTTGATTGTGTTCCATTGTATTTAACCAAGGGCAGCACTTTACCAAAAACAAGGTGGTTACAAAGAGCTCCTAGTGACTTTGTGTAGGACTGTGCCTTGGCACGGCTGACAGGCCTACTGTTTGATTTTCCACAATGCTTTTAAAGTTGAGCCTTTCATTATATTCAAGGACAGTCTTTGCACTTGACGCTTTCTCTTGAGGAAATGCAGATACCATTTTCTTGTGGGGCTTGTGTCAAACCCGTCATCATCAAGGCCACATCTGTCTGGCAGAGGAAATCAGAGTTCAGTAAATTCCTGAACATTATCTCTGCTTCCAGTTTACCAGTGTGGACACTGTGGACAGTGTGCAGTGTGGAGCACCTGCTCCTCCGTGTCAGGTAGATATATTGTGAGGAAAAATGTATTTGAAGCTGCAGATGCATAGAAGGGTCTCATTACATGTAAATGTCCTTTATTAATAGCATTTTCCCATACATTCTCCTTTCTGTGGTGCCTGCAGTTATTAGTATCGACCACCAGAAAGATGTCCCGGGTCTGAGACAGAGCCAGATGTTAGATCCACTAACAAAACTAAAGCTCCTGCTTAGATTTGAATGTCTCTTCTGTACATTTCTTTTTAGATGTGTGTTGTTTGTGGATACTGGATCTGGGGACGTGATTTATTTGTTTTGCTCAAGTCATGCAAGTAGTGCCCACAAGATACTGGTCAGGTCCCACGTGAAAAGAAGGAAAAAGCTCACTAAAGTGCGTGTGTCCCAACTCATGGCCTGGGGCCAAGTCACAATTTAGAAAAGAAGGGGACTGGCTATTACGTATATAATAAGTAAGCTGCAACACGGGAATATACAAGGATAACTGTAGCTGGAGTACAATCTTTAACAAGTTGCAAATCACTTTGTTGTACACCTTTAACATATAATATTGAACATCAACTATACTTTAATCTAAAAAAAATAGAATTCCTATAATCATGGATACCAAGGCCCAAAAGCTTAATGACTAGTAGGTGGCAGAGCTAGCACCATAATCTACCCAGGTAGCACTCAGACCTCCTACCTGCACACATAAACAGAAATTGAGATTTTCAGCAATGAATCAGTATGTAAGAATAGTTGACTTCCTGCACCATCTGGCAAAGATCACTTTGGCAGATTTTCAGGAGGTAGTTAACATTCAGATGTGTCCAATCAGATGATAATAGGGGTGTGTATTTAAAAGAATGGAGCCTATCAGCTGGCAGTTCTTAAGTTTAATTTTGAAGGGTCAAAATACTTTCTAGAAATGTTAGAAATTCTAGATGAAAATTGAATATGCTTCATCTCCTTGAATTTTTCTCAAACTTTTGTGAATATAATCAAAATTGAAAATCTATTAGAGAGAGAACTGCTTTGGTCCATCCTATGAAAAGTAAATAATATGTCCTGGGCATGTTTGAGATTTGGTGGGAACATGTCTTGTGTTCTAATCTTAGCACTGCCATTAATTGTGTGATCGTAGGCAAATGGTTTTGTTTCATAGAGTCTTGGACTCCTCATTTATAACAAGAAAAGTTTGTACTACCTGATCTCTAATATTTAACCTAGCTTTAACATTCATATCTCTAAGAACTGTTGCCCCAAATTTTGCCATGTTTAAAGCTGATGTCCTCGTATATTTTGGAATGTGAATGAGATTAGTACCCCCATTTCTTGAAGTATTTTTTTTTCCTTAAATATGTCCATCACATATTTATGTCCAGCTCATTACTAGCTGATTGGAGACAGGCCAGTAAACTCTGGTTTTACAGGTAGTAAGACTCGTATTTCATGGTTATTATATTAGAGAATCTATATGCCAAGTGAAAATGATAGAAAACAGAGAATTAATGACCTTTACTAAATTGTCTTATATCTTTGAAATTTAATTTGCATATTATATATAGGGGATGATAATGATTCTATCCATTAGGCTATTGTAAAGAGTAAACATGTTTTTAAGAACTTGCCTGTTATATTTTAAGTGGTAGAAACATAGCTGAAACCTAGGTCTTTTGATTGTAAAGGAAAAGAAGAAAAAGAATTAGTGATCATTTCCTGAAAAGCCTGTGAGAGCCTCAGTATCCTCACCGTAAAATGGGTATGCCAAAAATTCTTTCCTTATCTAAGGTTACTATAAATACAAGATATCATGGGCTTCCTTGGTGGCTCAGATGGTAAAGAATCCGCCTGCAATGCAGGAGACCTGGGTTCGATCCCTGGAGGAAGATCTCCTGGAGGAGGGCATGCCATCCCACTCCAGTATTCTTGCCTGGAGAATCCCCATGGACAGAGGAGCCTGTTGGGCTACAGTCCATGGGGTCCCAAAGAGGCAGACATGACTGAGTGACTAAGCACACACACGACCAGGTATCATGATAGCCCACAGGCTCTACAATTTTATAAAGTGCTCTGAGGGTGTTAGGGATGTTGTTATCCCTAGTTGGGAGTAGGAGCGGGGAAAACTTGTATTCAGTGATTTCCTACACTGTGGCTGAGGGCACCCCAGATGCAACTGTCCAAGTACCATTATAATTCACTAGATAATGGACTCCTGGAGAGTATTTAGTTTGCAACTTTTTTGCCTTGTAGCATTGAAGCAGAGAACAATGCCTGCCACATAATGAGTCCTCAGTAAGTATTTCTTTAATGATTCTGTGAATTAATGAATCACTGATTTATTTTAGTTTCTATCCTATTGATCATGGGCCTGCCGATATGCTGAGTACATTTCATACTCAGTGGCTCTTAATCCTGGGTACATTAGAATCTCCTGGGGAGCTTTTAAAAATATTATATATGTGGGCTCACCCAGGACTAATTGAATCAGAATCTCTGGGACTGAGCCTGGGCCATAAGTAGTTTAAAAGCTACCCAAGTGATTTTAATGTGAGAGAGACACATAGAATCAATGACACTTGATCCATTGTTTTCCTGGGGTTTGTTTGACTGGGTTTTTTGCTAGCATTGCCAATTACTTAACTTCTGGGCATGCAACTTTCAGTGACCATGTATTCCCATCTTGCCATTTGTCATGTCTAAGAATTTTCTACATTAACAATGGTGCAAATTTATTATCCACATTAAGAGTGTGATCTGTTTTGCTTCTAGTCCTGAAACACAGTCATGCTGTCCATGTAAATCATAAACTTAGATCCTTTTGTAGTGTGAAGGAAAACATGTCAATCAGGATGGAGAAAATTAATGTTGACTAAGATCACTGACATGCTGTAAATTGCAGAGGCCTGGGTCTCAGGCTGGTTTCAGAATAAAACAATTGGTAATCTCACTATAACATTATGAGATAAGGCAGTGCCTAGGAGGTGTTTTAAATTAGAGCTTGATTCCTTTTTAAGCATTTATTTGCAACTTTATTGGTATAAACCAGCTAAATATTGCCATTGCCTTTAGGGGGAGTACTTATGTCAAAGGTATTTTGATTCTTCAAAGAGCAGACTCAATTTACATGTTTGTTGAAGATGTCATTGAAGTAAACCTGTCTGGATTAATCATAATTATGTTATTTTGTTTTTCATGGATGGATAACATGTTCATTCTTTTTTCATTCCTGGTCCCACTAAAGTGTCTTTTGCCCAAGAACCTAACATAAGTCATTTCATAGACAGGCATATACCCGTGTGGTGAGGGCTAGGAGAAGAGATAGCTATCACTCTAAAGCAACAACACATACCTTTGCTTTGTCACCCCATGACAAAGTTAAATAACAACTCAGGATTCCAGTTATAACACAGGGTGACAGGAGTACTGGGAGGTGCTTCAAGGAAGGATGATTAGATGCCAAATTAATGGTATCAGGGGAGCTCTCCGCAGCCAAATGTGAAGTTATTTTTACTCAAGGCACTGATTTCTACTCTGTTTTTTAAAAGCCCTGAGGTATCTCCGGGTATTTCAAAAAATGTCATATAATTCTCAAAAATAATAACATAAAGCATATTGATATCATAATATGGGGCTTCCCTCATAGCTCAGTCAGTAAAGAATCTGCCTGCAATGCAGGAGACCCACTTTCGATTCCTGGGTCAGGAAGATCCCCTGGAGAAGGAAATGGCAATCTACTCCAATATTGTTGCCTGGAGAATCCCATGGACAAAGGATCCTGGCAGGCTACAGTCCATGGGGTTGCAAGAGTCGGACATGATTTAGCGACTAAATAGAGAGAATCTCTTCTGTAACTGCTTGCTGCTGCTGTAGAGATGGGTGAAATTCACATTGTGTCACTGTTCCAAAAAGCAAGGAATGGACAGCCAATCAGCTCAACACATCATCTCCCCGTTAAGAACACCCCCAGAGTGTAACTGTCAGTGTTCCCAAGTCCTGCGATTCCTTCAATCTTCTGGAACATGCAAGTCTGTGACTATTCCTGCTGTTCTGGAAGAATCTGCATATTTCCCCCTAGACATTTTACCTATTTCATTGGCACACGTGACCCAGATTTGGAAGTGCGTTCATCTTGGATCACCCTTTTCTCTTTTTGCTCTTTCCTTTGATTCCAGAAATTCTTTAAAAATAATGGATGGTAATTAATAAACCACATGGCAGGCAGGAAAAGAAGGAGCAGCAGTGGGCTCATTTTGATAGACTGTGCTGTCTGCAGATCGCTTACCAGGGCAGAGTGCTGACATACCCAGCCCCACAAGAAGGTCTTATCCCTGGTCTTAAACCAAAATCATTCTTGAAATTCCTGTTATTCGTAAGGTGTCATCCATGAAAACTGCAGGAGGCTGCCCCATGATGATGGCTCTGAGCTGGTGGCTGTCCAGTTCAGGAGTCAGAAACAGGCAAACATCTGTATTTGTGCACTTGGGGAGGTTGCCAACTTTCAGAGAAAGAACTTTACACTGGAGTCAAGCATGGTGAAACCGAGTTTTCTGCTCTTCTTACCAAGTATTTTCCCTACCCCCTCCACACTCTGCCCAGGGAGTTCTGAGACCCTTCTCTTGCAGCTGCTTTCCGCCCCACCCCATTGAAAGTATTCCATTACTTTTCTGTCTCACCTGTATTGTACAGCCTTTGCTGACAGGACAGCCTTTCTTTGTATGTCCCTCACCTACTGGAGTGCCTGACACATTAAGTAGGCTCATTAAAATTCATTAAATGAATAACTGAATGAATGAATAAAGACCCAGAAGAATATTTCTGGAATTCTCTAGGTATCGAGTCTAAGTGTAGTCTTCTCCAAAGTATCACTGACCCCTCAGAGTCTGCCAGGAGGGGAAGGGCAAGACAGGGATTTGCAAGTCTTCTCAAAATTAGGAACGAAATCAAGACAGTATTTTCCCAGGATTCTACTCCACACGGCACGTCTTCCAGAATCACACACTTGCCGTTTGAGGGAATCCCAAAGCCACTGTGTCTGCATAAATGTATCTCACAGTCAGCTCTACCGCAATGACCCTCGGAAATCTGACTGCAAAGCTCCACTGAAATCTGCTGAGACTGTCCTCTCTTGGAAAGGCAGATTCCCTCACATCTGTCCTTGATTTGCTAAGGCTTTTTTGATCAGATATGACTTGTGGAGGTCATGGGAACATTAGACCTCTAGGCTTCCTGGACTTCTGATAGAAATTTATCTGAGATAAATCTCAGATAAATCTGAGATTATTTAATCTCACTGTGAGATTAAAGCAAACAAAATAAGAGCCCTGACTCTTGAAGACAACCATGCATTAAAGATTCTATTAAAGAAAAAAAAAACAAAAAAACTGCAGAACAAGATGCACCTGATCCAAGGACTTGCCACCCAGGCACAGCTCTCCTGTATTGATGCTGTGCCTGTGGAGTTCTTTTTCAATACAAAGATAATAATTTATAATGAGATGCATAAATGCATACATCCAGGCATAAACCTGCAGATTCCAGCTTCTGCATATCCCCAGTGGCAAAATGTTAGGCAAGGCTAGCAGAGGGTTCTGCAAATAATTTGTATTCAGCAGCCAGGCCACTCACTTTGCAGGGTAAGCTGATGGCCGTTTACTCTAAGTTTAATGACTCTGTTAGGAGTGACCTTTCTGGTGGTTTTCTAACCAATCAGTCTTAACCCTTTAACTGATTAATTTTCTTAAGCAGAAGGAGCCCCATCACCCCTTCTCTCTTAGCAATCATTCGTTTTACACCACACTCAAAATGATTAGTATGGGAATTTTAGTGACCCTGCACCATTTATCTTCATCTTCCTGGCTAGAATCTAAGCAAATGCATATTCAGATATATGCTGTATGGAGGTGGGGGTGAGGGGTGGGGGTAGGGTCATTTGTTTGTTACAGAACCTTGCTGAGTACTCTAAAATTCAGCCAAGAATAGCAGCTTAAGTGACAAAATCTGATTTTCCATACATTCAGGTCACTAAAACAATGGAGGCAAAATGAACCAGAAAGTCTGCAAAACAGCCTTTCTTGGGGATCTGCTTTTCCAGAAACTGATTAGAACTCTTATCTGTCTTGATGTGGCTTCATTAGCAGACAGAAAGAAAGGGGAAGAAAAAGCCAGCACATTTTCTTTCATAAAAAAGCCATTTTAATATGGACAGAAAGTAAACACAAGCCATATTTCGGTGGAACTCAGTTATCTCTAATGGGCCAATTCATATCTTTTTCTGTTCTAAGATCTCAGACCTTTTTCCCTTCATTTTTAAAATATAATTTGAATTTTTCTATTAACTGTTACAGAGAGGCCTACATGTAATACACGGTGGAAAGGAAATGGAAAACGAATGAGCAATTTTAGAAGATTTTAGAAATCTTTTGTTCTGGAAAACTTCATTCTCTTCTGATCTTCAATGTAATCCCCTTCTAAGTCCCTCCTCTAAGGCTAAGCCATCCCTGAACATGAAGCAGCTCCTAACCATTGAAGCATATTCAGGGAGAAAGAATGACACAGAAGGAACCATCAGTTTCCCACTTATGAGAGTCACGTCTTTCCTATGAATGTTGTCATGTGTCTTGTCATTGATGTGCTTTAATAATATTCTTTAATTAGATGCAATTGCAAGAACAAATTTTTCCAAAAAATTATGTATATACACATACCTAATTTAGAAAAAAACGTGTAAACTGTGGAAAGTTTATATGCTAAGAAAAAAGACAAGAGTGAGAAAAAGTAGACCTAGCAGGTAGGTGGGTGGAAGCTGACATCCCCGTCCTCCTCTGTGTGGGGCAGACTTGCTTATCCTTGCTGCTCTCCCCCTCCTCCTAGGCGATTGGAACAGCTCTGCCCATAGTCCCTCCAAATGCCAGATCACACACTCAGGTGGGATTACTGCTTCAGTGAACCTGGACCTGGCCAGGACAGGATGCTGCACACTCCTCTTGTCTGGCCTCTGCCTCCCATCCATGTACCTAGCTCAGAAGAACCCTGGCTATAACCGTAAAATATATTATTTTTCTTTTATGTTCTACTCCTAGTAACTGGATAAAGTCCATCATAACATACTTAAGCATTAGTCATTGTCTCTTGGCTATATATATCTCCCTTAGAAATATTTTGGGAAGAATGGTTATTGTGTAAGACGCTTGGCCTAATATCATCATAATACTACTAAGAAGTAGTGAAGTAGTGATATTGCTCAGTCGTGTGTGAATCTTTGCAACCCCATGGACTATACAGTCCATGGAATTCTCCAGGCCAGAATACTGGAGTGTTCTGGAAGATTTCCCTTCTCCAGGGGATCTTCCCAACCCAGGGATCAAACCCAGGTCTCCCGCATTGCAGACGGATTCTTCATCAGCTGAGCCACAAGGAAAGCCCAAGAATACTGGAGTGGGTAGCCTGTCCCTTCTCCACCAGATCTTCCCAACCCAGGAATCAAACCGGCGTCTCCGGCCTTGTAGGTGGATTCTTTACCAACTGAGCTATGAGGAAATATTACTAAAGAATTGAATAATTCTCTTACATCAGACTTAACTGTTAGATATGTGCCTATTTATACTTCTAGATAAGATTTCAGAATCTACTTCTGTATCTTACCTTCTTTCTTAATATTATATTAGTTTTAACCATTTGAGATTCCCAATTTTAACCTTTTTTAAAAAATATATAGTTGACTTACAATATTGTGTTAGTTTTAGGTGTACAGCAAAGTGATTGAGTTATACATATATACATATCCTTTTTCAGATTTTTTTTCATTATAGTTTTACAAGGTATTGAATATAGCTCCCTGTACTATACAGTAAAGGGGGCTTCCCAGGTGGCATAGTGATAAAGAATCTGCTTACCAAGCAGGAGACACAGGTTTGATTCCTGGATCAGTAAGATCCCCTGGAGAAGGAAATGGCCACGAACTCTAGTATTCTTGCCTGGAAAATCCTATGGCAGGCTACAGGCTACAGTCTGTACAGGCTACAGTCCACGGGGTCGCAAGAGTTAGATATGACTTAGCAACTAAACCACCACCACCGTTGTAGTTCGTTTCTGTTAATCTCATACTCCTAATTTATCCCCCTCTTTTCCCCTCTATAAACTACAGGGTGATTCTGTCACCAACCCTCTCATATCAGGTGGACTCCAGCGGGGTCCTTCCCTTGCCTAGTGGCATTTGAGCCAATTGCCTTCAACACAATGCTCAGCAAAGCAGAGCAGAAACTTTATTCCTTGATCAAAGAATGGAGAAAGGACAGCTTATGCTCTAAAGATACCTGCTCTCCAAAGGGAGGAAAGTGGGAGACTTTCAGGGGTAATAAGGCAGCTGGGTCTTCAAACTGGGGGAAAGGGTGGAGATCTCCAGGAATAGGCAGGGCATGCCTGGTCCCTCAGGCATTCTTGCAAATTGTACTAATTGTGCCCAGCAAAGTACAAGCTCCTCCTTTGAGTGGGGATCTAAGCATAGTAACAAAGCAAAGGCAACTTTCTGACACTTGTAGGTTTCCTCTGCACTGCCCATCCCTTGCAGTTAGCCTGGATGGGGGTCTTAGCATAGTAACAAAGCAAAGGCAACTTTCTGACACTTTAGGTTTCCTCTGCACTGCCCATCTCTTGCAGTTAGCCTGGATGGGGGGTCTTAGCATATTAACAAAGCAAAGGCAACTTTCTGACACTTGTAGGTTTCCTCTGCACTGCCCATCCCTTGCAGTTAGCCTGGAACTGGTTCAGGGCAATGGATTGTCAGGTTGCCTTTGAGATGTAACAGATAAACACCTTTGACAAACATCAGATGTTTAGGAACAAGAATAGAAATGGATGAAAACAGATCTTCCTGTTTCCTGAATTATATATGGGTGGCAGTTCAATGTAATGATATTGATAAAAGTTAACTTTATCATTTGCTAAGGACTTCACACAGATCATCTCATTTTGTTCCCTGAAATATCCTCCCAGGTAATCACAGTTGACCCTTAAACAATGTGAGCATTAGGGGTAACCCTCCACACACTTGAAAATCTGTAAAAACTTATATTTAACCTTCTGTATACACAGTTCTTCTGTGTGTGTGTTTTTCTCTATATCTGTGATTCAGCATCCAAAGATTTAACTGACCATGGATCATATTGTAGAAAAATCTGCATATCAGTGGACCAGCACAGTTCTAACCTGTGTTGTTCAAGGGCCAGGCACATTTTTTTTTT
>NW_011495018.1:23583002-23594211 GCF_000754665.1 Bison bison bison
TTTTTTTTTTTTTTATTCTCCACTTTTCAAATGAGACATAGTCTCAGAAAGACAAAGTGACTAATCCAATATTAAATGAATGGTAAGGAGGCAAATCAGTATTAAAACACAGTTCTCTTTGGCTCTAGAGGTTTTTTTTTTTTTTTTTTTTACCCCCAAGGCACACCCGTTATTTTAAATATGCATATGCTTAATGGAGAAGGCAATGGCACCCCACTCCAGTACTCTTGCCTGGAAAATTCCATGGAGGGAGGACATTGGAAGGCTGCAGTCCATGGGGTTGCTGAGGGTCGGGCTTGACTGAGCGACTTCACTTTCACTTTTCACTTTCCTGCATTGGAGAAGGAAATGGCAGCCCACTCCAGTGTTCTTGCCTGGAAAATCCCAGGGATGGGGGAGCCTGGTGGGATGCTGTCTGTGGGGTTGCACAGAGTCGGACATGACTGAAGCGACTTAGCAGCAGCAGCAGCAGCATTCTTAATGGCTGTGGCATAGTTTGTTGTATGGATCTACTTTAGTATTTTTTGTCTTAAAAATATAGTCTCTTGATTAACATTTATGTTGTTTCTATTTTTTCATTACTATAAAGGATGCTACGATGAATATGACTCCCAGTACATATGGTAGTGTAAGCTGTAGCTGGAATTAAATGCATTCGCTGTCTCCAGATTTACTCCTGTATTCTCTTTAGATGGATAATATCCCATATGAACCTCAAGATTTACCAATAATGAAGTTACTATTTTTTTTAATGTCATGTTCTACTTTCATTTAATTTTATGATCTTTTCTTAATAGCAGAGTCCTGGTAATGTGTTTATATGAAACGTTGGTTTTGTGCACAGATTTCTAGGAACACCACTCTTTCAGAGTCTGATATGCTTGTCAAGGCAATAACTCCTTTCCATCAAGGAAATGTTAACAAAATCATCAGCTTCATTTTTCCACCAAATATACTCTCCCCAGGGCTCTAGTATTACCCCTAAAGATTCAGGACGATTGTTCTCTGTTGAGTTGTTTTGTAGAAAGGAACACTTTCATCATAAAAAAAAAACACAGAAATAGACTTGAAGCAATTATATGCAAAATGCTGCATGAACGAATTGCAGGTTATTTAGACATGAAAGGAAAAACTAATTGTCTGAGCTGAAGCACATTAATTCTCTCAAGCAGTTGTTCAAAAGAGGGGACAGTGAGGGGAAGAATTGTATTCAGGGTTGGGTAGACTCTGGCACTTGTCCTGGGGCTTTTGAGCAGCTACACATCAATGAGAAAACCTGAGACCATCAAGAGGGGATGTTTAAGAGCATGTGTATTTCAAGCCAATTTCATGCTAAGCAGGGAGCTGGTGTTATTCGGGTTTTAAACTTTTGCTTCAGGGACAGCCAGTTAAATGTGGCCGTGGGTCCCATCCAGGAGTCTGAAAGCAGGAAGTGAATACCCTTCCATGTGGAAACATGGCATCCAGAGAGGATGGCATGGGTGGGGGCTGGTCAGCAGTGGACCTAGGGCAGGGTCTGAGGCTGCTCTCTCTGGTTGTCGTGGAAGATAGAATAGGGGACCAGGTCTTTGTGCTATACAACAGAAAGCAACATAGAAGAATTGTCATTTATCCAGGATTGTGGTGCTTTTCCTGCTCCAAATTGGCATTATTGCCAGAATTTCGGTATTTTAGTTTGCAAAGACTCACTGATTACAGAATGGAATTTCTGCTGTGTACTCTGTGATGCATACTACAGGATCGAGTAAAAGGATAATTAAAAAATAATATTTTAAGTAGATGTTTTAGAAACTATCTGTGTGTTTCTTTAAATATGTCTTGCGTCTTGATGAAAGTGAAAGAGGAGAGTGAAAAAGTTGGCTTAGAGCTCAACATTCAGAAAACTAAGATCATGGCGTCTGGTCCCATCACTTCATGGCAAATAGATGGGGAAAACAGTGGAAACAGTGGCTGACTTTATTTTTATGGGCTCCAAAATCACTGCAGATGGTGACTGCAGCCATGAAATTAAAAGACAGTTACTCCTTGGAAGGAAAGTTATGACCAACCTAAACAGCATATTCAAAAGCAGAGACATTACTTTGTCAACAAAGGTCCGTCTAGTCAAGGCTATGGTTTTTCCAGTGGTCATGTATGGATGTGAGATTTGGACTGTAAAGAAAGCTGAGTGCCGAAGAATTGATGCTTTTGAACTGTGGTGTTGGAGAAGACTCTTGAGAGTCCCTTGGACTGCAAGGAGATCCAATCAGTCCACACTAAAGGAGATCAATCCCGGGTGTTCATTGGAAGGACTGATGTTGATTGAAGCTGAAACTCCAATACTTTGGCCACCTGATGCAAAGAGCTGACTCATTTGAAAAGACCCTGATGCTGGCAAAGATTGAGGGCAGGAGGAGAAGGGGATGGCAGAGGATGAGATGGTTGGATGGCATCACCAACTCAGTGGACATGGGTTTGGGTGTATTCCAGGAGTTGGTGATGGACAGGGAGGCCTGGTGGCTATGGTTCATGGGGTTGCGAAGAGTGGGACACGACTGAGCGACTGAACTGAACTGAACTGTCTTGCAAGTGAGCCAACAAATTGTCATTTTTCAGAAATCAGAAGATCTGAAATTTGTTAACAGCAGAACAGCAATTAATATAACCCTAGATATTTATTAAATTTACACAAATAGTACATTTTGCTTGTCTGTTGTTTCAGAATAAAAAAGTGAATTCATGCTATAATTGTGTTAACCCAAAATGCAAAAACTAAAACAAAACAAAATGTAGTTAAATGTAAAACATTTTTAAAATAAGTGGGGATTTCTGTTTAATCTGTCTCTCAGGGGTTCTTCAGCATCAGCATTAATATCTGCAGAAATAGATAGAGGATGATGGGCAACTTGTCCGACAAGGTCCTCATGAAGCATAATGTCTATATGATATTGAGGTTTGTGGGATTTTTATATTATTAACAAATGTTAGAGTTTTGTTTGTTTTGGTTTTGTTTGGCTTAGTTTTATATTTTTACCAGATTGGGCAGTTTTATCATATCCAGTCAACTAAAAGATTCCTTTAAATCATTGAGCAGTTTATCAGACACCACCAGCATGCATTTCTTATTAAAACAAATTATTTTTAATGGAAAAGTAGATGATCATTAAGAAAGCTTTGCAAAAGAATGGGAAGCCACAGACTGACAGAAAATAGTTGCAAAAAGCATCTGACATAGGGATGTTATCCAAAATATACAAAGTATGCTTAAAACTCAACTGTAAAGAATGAACTGAAGTAGGTATGCAGATTGAAAATAAGCATGTGAATAGATGTCCATAATCATATGATATAAAGAAATTGAAAATTATAATAACAGTATTTCACTACACATTTTTAGAATGGCTAAAATCCACAACATTGACAAAACCAAATGCTCTGGAGGATGTAGGGTAACAGGAACTCTCATTTGTTGCTGTTGCGAGTACAAAAAATGGCATAGCCACTTTTGAGACAGTTTGACAGTTTTTTGTTTTATAAAACTAAACATAATTTTGCCATATGATTCAGTAATTTTGCTCCTTCATATTTGCCCAAATAACTTGAAAATTTATTTCCACACAAAAACCCTGCACATGGATGTTTATAGCAGTTTCATATATAATTGCCGAAACTTGGATGCAACAAGATTTCCTTCGTGGGTGAATGGATAAATAAACTGTGGTGTATCCAGACAATGAGTTATCAGTCACTGCTGAAAAGAGATGAGCTATCATACCATGAAAAGATGTGGAGGGCCCTTAAATGCATGTTGCATAGCGAAAGCAGCTTATCTGAAAAGGCTTCATGGTTCCAACTGTATGGCATTCTGGAAGGTATTAATACTATGGAGGCTATAAAAGAATCAGTCATTTCCAGGATCTTGGGAGAGAAATAGTTGGAATATAGGGGGTATATTTAGGTCATTGAAACTATTCTGTAAGATACTACAATGATGAGTTGTTTAGTCACTAAGTGGTGTCCAACTCTTTTGTGATCCATGGACTGCAACCTGCCAGGTTCCTCTGTCCATGGGATTTCCCAGGCAAGAATATAGGAGTGGGTTATCATTTCCTTCTTCTGGACAATGGTTGGTACCTGTCATTATATACATTTGCCAAAAACCATATAATAAACACCAAGGGTGGACCCTAATGTGAGCTATGGGTTTACAATGATGTTGGTGTGTCAGTGTTTGTTCTTCCTTTATAACCAATTTACCACTCTGGTGCAGACGTTGATGATGAAGAGGACTGGGGGTGTTTGGAGGCCAAGGACATATAGGAACTCTTTGAACTTTCCACTTATTTTTGTGATGAATCTAAACCTTCTCTAAGAAAATGTGCTTTTTTTTTTTTTTTTTTTTTGCCAAAAAGCCTTCGAACAATTCTATTATTTGATGGTCTCAATGACTTTCTGATCAGCAGTTTTGTCTGCTTGTATTGTATGTTTACACTTATAAACATTTAAAAGGGGGATTGGGGATCTTCATGTTGAAGTGAAGCTAACTCACAATCCAGCCCTGTAATTTCTTTCTCTGTTGAGGTTCTACATTACTGCACAGTGATGGTTGCATGTTGAGTACATGACCCATGAAACCTGCCCCAAGGTAATAAAACCTTTGTTCTTGGCACAAAACAAAAGAGCCCAAAGTAGCTTATCCCTCTCATTCCTTTTCAAACCTTAATCTTCACCACCTGAGGAGACCTGGCTATTCACTGAGTCTGTCCACTTACAAGTGGCATTTTCAGATTCTTGACCTTTTTAATATATTTCTTAGTGTTTTCTACTTCTGGGACTTCAAAAATTCAGCAGATCAAAGGGGATTTCTCAACTTGGTGTAAGATAGAGCACACAGGAAAGCAATTTCTTAGATTTCCCTGGTGGCAGTGAGGTGCTTGGATTGTAGGAAGTAAGGCCATAGAGAGTGACTTTCTGGAAATTCAGGCAACATAGAAAGAAATAAGCATTGTTCAGATTGAATTTGTAATAGACAGAGGAAGGGTGTCAGCCTGCTTAGGTGGTTTTGCCTTCGTGGACACCAGACCCTTGATATTAATACTCACAAAGGGCTATAGGTACTTACAGCTTCTACTGAGTGTATATAATTTCTACTGAGGTGCCTGTGCAATAGGTTCCAAGGGTAACGGTGAGATAGCCACTCCCCTCCCTCTTCAACCCTTGCTAGCTGTTTGCTAGTTTACTACAGAAATGACTGTGGGAAACTGTTTTAGGGCATTCATACTCTTCAAGCAAATAGAGAATATGCAAACAGGTCAGGAGGGTGAGAGAATTGTGTAAGGTTGATATCCTTACAAAGAGATCTAGAGAAAATTATACTCTGAATCCCATCTTCCCTATTTCAGAAGTTCGATGACGGTCACATCAGTTGAACCTGGTAAAGATCAGGGAGGGAGAAACACTCAGTGGGACTTGCGTGTGAGGAGATAGATGACGAGAATTTCATGAGAAAGAGTTGACAGAGTACTGGGCTGTTTCCTGTCCCCATGATGTTGTGGTGAAGGCATGGACATACCCCCACCTCAAATTTGGCAATGCAAAAGACGGGCACTGGACCCTTGACTGGTACAATTAAAGTGGCATAACAATTGGGATCTGACTCTTGCCTATAAAGTCTAGAGGGCGAGGCAAGAGCTGACCACCTGCTGGATGGTGGGTCAAATAGCGTGTTGGTCCTGTGGTGCATTGAGTCTGGGGAAGGCAGGGGTGTTTAGAAAGGACAGTGAAGGAGACAGGGTCCCGGGGTCCTCTCAAGTCATGTTTAGCAAGCCTGTCTGAAGGCACAAGGTGACCTCACAGTGGAATGAATGCCTTGGAATTGGACTTCTAGGTAACCATCCTTGGGGGAGAGGGGCTCCAAGAGCTGTAACCCTCCTGGTCATGGGAATTCAGGATAGGGGGCCAGCTGAAGGCTCTGAAAACCTCATCAAGGAAAGAGTTATTTTCACCATCTGCTATGCCCAGAGTGCTAGATCCCACGCACAAGGAAGAAAGGCCCTTGTTCCGTGTCCTTCCACCCTCTGGTGCTGTCCTGGAACAAGGCAGTGGGGAGAGATTTGAAGAAGCTTGATTAGATGACTCAGAGAGTTCCACAATACAGGCATCAACCTGAAAGGAGTCAGGGAGCCCAACGTGGGAGGTATGAGCTGGAGGGGGAGAAAAGGAAGAGGATTTAATACAGTCCAATGCAGCTTTTTGATTACTGTCTTCAGCTGACATTTTATTTATTGAATTAAGACCATGCATATGTTATAAAGTAACTTTGGCACTATCTGTTATGTTAAAATAAACATAAAATAAATAAACATAAAAGGGATATGTCAGTCATTTCATTCAAGAGTATGGGAAGTTTGCTCCCAAAGAATAAAATTTAAGAGAAGATAGAAACAAAACTGTGTTTTAAGTGACTGGTCATGTTTGTTTAGCACCTGCTTACAGATACAGGTATGAACCTGGATGTTGGTCCTGGGCCACCCCCTGCAGCTCATGCTCAGCATCTGGTTTTCTCTCTGCAGTGGCCTCTTGTTCCCTGGAACCCTGTGGTGATGGGGGTAACAGTGGTTTGAGTATTGTTGTTGTTCAGTCACTCAGTTGTTTCTGAATCTTTGTGACCCCATGGACTGCAGCACCCCGTTAGGGTGGTGTCATCTGCATATCTGAGGTCATTGATATTTCTCCAGGCAATCTTGATTCCAGCTTGTGCTTCATCCAGCCCGGCATTTTGCGTAATGTACTCTGGGTATAAGTTAAATAAGCAGGATGACAGTATACAGCCTTGATGTTCTCATTTCCCAATTTGGAACCAGTCCTTTGCTCCATGTCCAGTTCTAACTGTTGCTTCTTGACTTGCATACAGATTTATCAGGAGGCAGGTAAGGTGGTCTGGTATTCCCATCTCTTTAAGAATTTTTCCACAGTTTGTTGTGATCTCATAGTCAAAGGCCTTAGCATAGTCAATGAATCAGAAGTAGATGTTTTTTCTGGAATTCTCTAGCTTTTTCTGTGATCCAAAAGATGTTGGCAATTTAATCTCTGAGTATAAAGCTCCTTTTTTGAGAAGTGATATTGTAGCCTTCAAAGACGGGGGGAGGAATTTGTCACCTACCCCCTAAAACCCTATCTAATGTCATGAACAACCTCTGGGAATGAAGCATGACCATTTTCAATGTGATTATACCTTAAACTTGAAGATACACTAAACCTGTCATGCACAATGTGAAATTGTGCTAAACTATATTTAGCATGACGGTGCCATTAGCTTCCAAATGGAAACCCTTTAGAGAAGGGACACTAGAACTAATCGTGTTGAAACCACAGGAATAATTGGGATTGTCTTGAGCAAGCCAGGACATATATGGTCAGTCCACCCATATCCTGCTGCTCCTAATCTATGGGGAAAAGTTGCTGTTTTTTTTTTTTTTTTAATTTTGTTGTTTTTGTTTTGCTAGAGGTGAGAGCTAAAATCCTATCCAGCTTTTGTGCAGCTTTGTGCCATTTACTATGTAGCACTATTAAGCCTCCCTTGAAGCAAGTAGCTCAGGGAATTTCCTGTTTATTCACATCACAGATGATGGTACTGTGGGTCACACACAGCCCTGTCATAATCCAGACAAAGCACTTCAATTGAGGTTTCAGATTATGAAGTGATGTATATGTCCTAGGAATCCCTACATGCTCTTGGTTTGAGGTCTCAGCAGATACTCTTTTCAAAGGCAGACCGTGCTCAAGAGTAAGAAAGTAAAATGACCACAACTGGCAGAAGAAAAAATAGGGAGCCAGAAGGATTATTAGGTTTGTTCCCTATGAGAGACAGTGGGGTCAGGGTGGAAAGTATGTAAGATTTAAAATCAGAAGACTGGAATTTAAGTAAGTTGCCTAGTGCTTTACTGTTGTTCATTTTCTAAGTCCTGTCCAACTCGTTGTAACCCCACGGACTGCAGCACACCAGGCTTCCCTGTCCTTCACCATCTCCCAGAGTTTGCTCAAACTCATGTTCATTAAGTCGGTGATGCCATCCAACTATCTCATCCTCTGTCTCCTTCTTCTCTTCCTGCCCTCAATCTTTCCCAGCAACAGGCTCTTTTCCAGTGAGTTGGCTCTTTACATCAGGTGGCCAAAGTATTGGAGCTTCAGCTTCAGCATCAGTCCTTCCAGTGAATATTCAGGGTTGATTTCCTTTAGGATTGGCTGGTTTGATCTCCTTGCTGTCCAAGGGACTCTCAAGAGTCTTCTCCAGCACCACAATTTGAAAGCATCAATTCTTTGCCCCCAAGCCTTCTTCATGGCCAAGGCTAACATCCATGCATGACTACTGGAAAAACCCTAGCTTTAACTATATAGACTTTGCCTGAAAAGTGATATCTCTGATTTTTAGTACACTGTCTAGGTTTGTCATAGATTTTCTTCCAAGGAGCAAGTGTCTTTTAATTTCATGGCTGCAGTCACCATTCACAGTGATTTTGGAGTTCAAGAAAATAAAATTTGCCATGAAGTGATGGGACTGGCTACCGTGATCTTCGTTTTTTGAATGTTGAGTTTTAACCCTGCTTTTTCTCACTCTCTCTTTCACCTTCATCAAGAGGGTCTTTAGTTCCTTTCCACTTTCTGCCATTAGTGTAGTATCATCTAATGGGTAAGATATAACAAGCATTAAATTTTCCAATGAAAACAACATTGACATCATTTATTCCCTCTTTGTAAAGAGGTGTTTTAAGTGATAAGTATTATAGAGGACATTAAAATGCATTCTGTATTATACAACTTTCAAGCCATTCATTATGAAAGTTCCTGCTGGTTCTTCTCAACTACCACTAAAAATAAGAATTGAAGTTTTTTCCAGTCTTGCCTCTTCCTCTCTCTGCCTCTGAGCCCAGATGTCAAAACTTATGGTAAGGAGATAATTACTTGTTTTTCAGTCCTGTCACAATTTTAGACCAATACACTACTCAATTCATCTTCCATCTCTCTCTCTCTCTCTCTCTCTCTGTGTATGTATCTTTCACTGTTTGATTAAAAAAAAATGTATGTACAGAGCAAATGGCAAAGTTCACCAAAAATTCTTTATTAAGGAGCCACTTTGCTCAGGTCGTCTAGAGTATTGCAGAAGGCAGCACAATGAAACATATTCTTACCCCTCAGGAGGATGTAGCAGACTGGAAGATAAAAAAAAAAAAAATAGTTACAATTATGAGAACTTAATTGGTGAGTTCAGGGAATAGAAAACAAGATATAAATTCACCTAGTGTTCCAAGGATGTTCCAATGAGTTGCAGCTATTGAGAAACCAATTACTAAGGCAGAAGTTACATAGGCTCCTGGCCAAGTTGGCTTCAGTTTCTAGCACTTGAAGTGTGCACTGCTCATAGGTACTTGTTCTGTTCCTTGGCTATATTGAAGTAATTCCACCAAGATATTGAGGGATTCTGTAGATCCCAGAGGTGAAGCCAGTTTGCCATCTGTTAATCAATATTGAGCAAATTAAGTATTTAATCCAGTGATTCTCAGCAGGGTTCTAGGGATGATTTTTGCTCTCAAGGATATTTGGCAATGTCTGGGCTCATTTTTGGTTGTTACGACTGGTGGTGGGTGTTTGCTACCAGCATCTGGTGGGTGGAGGCCAGGGATGTCACTACAGTATGCAGGGCAGCCACATGCAACAAAGGATTATTAGGTCAACAAAGAATTATTGGACCCAAATGTCTCTGGTGCCAGAGCTGACAAAGCCTGGCCTCACCTAATTATGAGGGATACAAAACAAGTGAGACACATGATTTCAGACCTTGAGTGATTTAGAGCCCTAATCCAGAGGCTGGAACAATACACCCATCCATTAGTTGAAATAATTCCACATCCAGAAATATTTACTGAGCACTTGCAATGTGCCAGGGACTCTGCAAGATTTTAGATGGTTTGTAGTTGTGCTAGGACCTTTTTTCAAGAGCTTTAGAATTTACGGAGTAGGACACCTGTTAAAAAGAAGAAGACACACAAAATTCACTGTGTAATGGGAGAAATCATATTTAGAAGGGAAAAATCACTCTTGCCCTGAGAAAGAATGACAGGAAGAATTTCTTTAAATTTGATGATCAGGGCAAACCTCTCTGAGAACAGGATATTTAAGCTGAAAAAGCAAAGGAAGAGAAAGATAAGCAGACAGAGGCAGGCATGTGCCTCAGGCTCTGAGGGAGGGGAAATACATTTGATTTTGAGTGATTTGTGTGTGTGTGTGGAGGTATGTGCCTGTGTGTGTGTGTATAGATTCAGTATAGCCAAGCTAATAAACCTGGTAAGAATTCGGAAAAGGGAGAAATGAATAGAGATAAAAGTCACCAAGGAGTATCTGGAGGAGGGCATAGGAAGTTGGCTGGGGTGGGGTTGCACAGCAACAATTTGGAGAGAGACGTAAGTAGGTCTCATTTTTTTTTAAAGGGAAATAGAAAAATCTGAACAAGTTGGGCTGAAATAAGACAAGGGAGTCATAAACGTTGATTTTTAGCAGCATGCTTTTAAAGTGGGCTTTTTCTATTGGGACACTGCATGTGAGTGACCAAAAAAAAAAAAAAGAAGAAGAATTTTTTTGAAAAGCAAGTCCTTCTTTTTAAAGGTGTTGGTGTAGGCAACTTGGTGTTAAGAGATCTCTAGGCAAGGAAAAATCACATACTAAAAGCAAAGACTTGGACCTGGAATGGCCAATGGTGCTATGGAAAAAAAAATAAAATTTAACTGCTATCATCAACCATCCACTTCATTCATTCAATAAATACGTTTGAGTGCTTTTGATATACTAGACCCTGAGAGCATATTGGTGGGCAAAATCAGAAATGGTTTCAGCTTTCAGAAAGGTTACAGTTTAGTGGGAGAGCCACCACGGAAATAAAAACAAAAATAAGTATTCATGTAGAGTTAAGTGCTGAGAGGAATGAATATTTGTCCTTATAAGAACCTATGATTGCAGCCATGATATTAAAAGATGCTTACTCCTTGGAAGGAAAGTTATGACCAACCTAAACAGCATATTCAAAAGCAGAGACATTACTTTGTCAACAAAGGTCCATCTAGTCAAGGCTGTGGTTTTTCCAGTGGTCATGTATGAATGTGAGAGTTAAACTATAAAGAAAGCTGAGCACCAAAGAATTGATGCTTTTGAACTGTGGTGTTGGAGAAGACTCATGAGA
>NW_011495018.1:23594311-23594662 GCF_000754665.1 Bison bison bison
TGATACGAAGAGCTGACTCATTGGAAAAGACCCTGATGCTGGGAAAGATTGAGGGCAGGAGGAGAAGGGGACGACAGAGGATGAGATGGTTGGATAGTATCGCTGACTCAATGGACATGGATTTGGGTGGATTCTGGCAGTTAGTGATGGACAGGGAGGCCTGGCATGCTACGGTTCATGGGGTCACAAAGAGTGGGACACAACTGAGTGACTGAATTGAGCTGAACCTATAGTTAGAGGATTCTCACTGGATAGTAGTGACAAGGCAGATTTTCAGAGAAAGTGTTGAGCAAGAGGCAAGTAGAAATTGCCCAGGTGAAGTGGGGTGAAAAGGAAGTGTGCAAAGACTTC
>NW_011495018.1:23594831-23600155 GCF_000754665.1 Bison bison bison
GGGGGGGGCAGGGCGGGGGAGGGTGCAGAGAAGGGGACAAATATGCACTTTGGAAGATCCAAGAGAAAATACTGTCAAGTCATGTAGGAAAATAGTGCAGAAAATCAGGAGAGGGATAGTGCATAGGTTAAGTTTATATTGATGGGAATGCATCAGTTTGTCATATTCAAGAAATGCTCACGGAGTAAATGGTACGGATTGGGATAAACCAGTAAAAACAAATAAATAGGGGAGTTAAGGATAAAAATGATGGGGGAGTCGAGGATAAAGGCTAGATGTCTTGCCTGACAGCAGGGTAGATGAGGGTACTTTTCACCCAGAGAAGAATCTCTGAAACAGGATCCATTTTGGGGAAGATCACAAGCTCAATTTTAGAAAAGCTGATTTTGACGTGTATTTGAGACATCAAGGGGAATTATCAAATACAGAGTTTCTGCTGCTGATAAGCAACAACTATGCTCCTGCCTAACTAAAAGGTGATGCTGTTCAGTAGCAGCTGGCACGTTGCCCCCATCACAGTTCCATTTTTGTTAATCTGTAGACTTAAAAATTGGTGCATCCCAGCCCTGCCAGCAGAAAGTGCTGCTAACCTGAAACTAAGCAGAGAGCCAAGGGAGTTTAAATCAAAAATCAATGTTGAGCATGTGTTGAGGGGAGAAAGAAAGTGAAGGATAAGGAATCAGATTTGCCAGGGCAAAGTGGAAGACACTTCCAGGGCACATAATTTGGAGGGAGGGACACTGGGGAGTCTCACATTAGCCATTCATATAAGCCCTGAAGTAGCTGATTAATACTTTGCTGTCTAATGAGCTGATTGAATAATCGTTTATTTTGGAAAGGGATCTTCAGAGTTACCTAGATTAATCATGCCTGTTCAGTTCAGTTCAGTTCAGTCCAGTCGCTCAGTCATGTCCGACTCTTTGTGACTCCATGAATTACAGCACTCCAGGCCTCCCTGTCAAACTCATGTCCATCGAGTCAGTGATGCCATCCAGCCATCTCATCCTCTGCCGTTCCCTTTTCCTCCTGCCCCCAATCCCTCCCAGCATCAGGATCTTTTCCAATGAGTCAACTCTTCTCATGAGGTGGCCAAAGTACTGGAGTTTCAGCTTTAGCATCAGTCCTTCCAAAGAAATCCCAGGGCTGATCTCCTTCAGAATGGACTGGTTGGATCTCTTTGCAGTCCAAGGGACTCTCAAGAGTCTTCTCCAACACCACAGTTCAAAAGCATCAATTCTTCAGCGCTCAGCTTTCTTCACAGTCGGACTCTCACATCCATACATGCCTGTTACTGTTGAGCAAATGGAAGTCTGGAGGGGATAAATGACTTATCCAGGTTTGCCCCACTTGTTAGTGATGTGTGTGACTACCATCTAACTCAGTCTATTTCACAGTTAGATTTGGCTTTGTCCCCCAGGATTTTGACTGTGAAGGGAGTGACCTGCAACATTATTTCACTACCTTGAATTTTGAATATAGATGTTGATCAAACAGTCCTGGGCCCCATTAGTAAAGGACACCATGTTTTTTGGCTTGTTGCCAGCACACACTTATAAATCACCCCACTGAAATCCAGAGTAGCTCAGTTGATGATATGAACCCTAACCATGAATTTAGCAGTCTGTTAGGACATTCAACAATTTTAGTTTATCCCTATTTCAGGGGGAAGAGAAGGGGAAAACACAGGACAAGAAACAAGCTAATAAATTTGTTTTTAAAACCCCTCAACTTCTCTCCACCCTCAGCAAATGTTGTAAATTCTGGGCATTTATGATTTGCTGGAGGAAGCAAGCTCAGTGTCAGAAGTGTTTTAATAGCCCTTGATTTACTGTTTAAGTGCTTGTTAGGATGATTGATGACAGTGTTTTGAAGCCAATCACAGAACTGGGAGAGATGGAAAATCATGGCTGTCTTCCTCGTGATTGGCTGTGTGTGGGGGTTGGTTTAGTTTGGTGAGGGAACTTAGAAGCAGTGCAAGGGCTCAACCTGTATTTCCTTTTCTCTTTGAGTGACAGCTGGCTCTTGTTTTTCCCTTTCGTCACCTATAAGAATGTGCGTTTACCACAAGGACATTTCTTAGGCTTTTGTTCCTCAAATCCACTTCCAGGAGTCACCCTGTTGAGTGGTAATAGTGTGGCTTGCTCTGGGGGCTTCACCCTGCCTTCAGGATTTACAGGAAAAATTATCCTTCTGTGTTAAGTCGTGAACTCAGGCCAGACTGGCACTCCATCTCCCATGCCTCAAAGTCCAAAAGCAAACCAGGCGGTGGAAGTGGTAATCACCTTCGGTTTCCATTTGTCCAGGCCATAATGACTGCCTTACCACACACACCACCCAACAGGGTGAGCTATGAAACCTGTCTCTCCTTGATGGAGAGAATTAAGTTGCATTTCACCCTGTGCCCATTTTTCCAAATCTCCAGTGTCTGACATCACAGAGAAGGCAGAAGCGGGCTTTTGAGATGTAAATGCTGTCACCAGCTATATGAAACTCCATGAAGTCAGTTCCTGAGTCTTTACTCACAAGACATTCAGATGAAGAATCATTGTGTTTCAGTTCCAGCAGCATTCTTCTTCCCTCTAAATCCAGTCACATTGTTCATCAATTTGTTTAATAATGCCTGGGGAGCCTTTGGTTCCTGTGTTGAATAATGAACGGTCAGACTGCCCACTGCTTTAAATACTTTGTAAATCTGTGTTCCCTTCTGTGCAGAAGGCAAATTGACAGGAAGTCTTTCTTTTTCTCATTCTAAAGAGAATTGGCATGGAGGAATTAGTTTTGGTAATGACACCTGACCAAAGGAAAGATACATTTGAAATACAGCTCCTGCATATTTTTCTTTCTTTTTTTTTTTTTAGTAGCATTGCCTTTGTAACAGAGGTTCACAGTCTATCAAAATCCTATATAAAGCTTTAGAAAAAATTCATTAATGCAGGTCCTATACCTGGATGCCTGGCTGGAACCCAGGTATGTATTTTTAAAGCTCATATAGTTGGGTTCTTCTTGTACAACCAGAGCAGAGACCCCTTTCCCACCCCCAACCCCCCGCTGCAAAAAAAAAAAAAAAGGATTACATTGCCCCCCCAAAAAAGTATGCAACAGCTCTTTAATTAATGTAATCACATGGAGAGCAATGGTCCTAAGCTTTTGTGGACTTCGATGCTCTGGGGAGCCTGCTGAAATGCAAATTCAAATCAGAGATTCTCTGATTCTTGTGGGTCAGGGTGAGGACTGGAATCTATAACAAGATCTGTGCAGGCAGTAAAAAGATCATCTAATGAGAAAAAGTGTCCTGGCTGACTGTCAGTGGTTTCTATTGTATTTTGCTTGATTTTCTTTGGTTTCTTGTTTAATTATTGTGACTTAGAGGATTTGATCACATTAAGTATATGCTGCTGCTGCTGCTAAGTCGCTTCAGGTGTGTCCGACTCTGAGTGACCCCATAGGTGAATTTTATTCCTACTTCTCTCCAGGTTCAGTAGAGACAATCTTACAGTCTGGCTATGGTTTGCTATAAGTGATGATTCCCCAAGAAGGCTTTGTATCTGAGGAGCTTTGATGTAAACTGATGTTTACCTCCACGAGTGATCCTAGGTAAACTGCTCTGGGATGAGGCTCAGACTGGTATTAAAAAAATAAATTCCTCATAGAATTCTAATGTGCAGCCAGGATTGAAGTCCATTGGCCTAAAGAAAGACACGAAGCCAGAGAATATCTCAGGCTGGCACAGAAATGCTAAGTTCTGTAGCACTGACGGTGCCAGTGGGGTCAGGTCTCAGGGTCTGTACTGCCCAGTACTGAGTTTAGGATCCTGGTCCTCTGATACTATGGCATGAAGCTCATCTGTTGATTGAATAGGGCTGAGGCTGTGTGACTGAAAGGAAAAAAAATAAAATGTCAAGAGAAGGAAAAAAGACATTTGCCAGTTTTGTTCTCATTTCTGAACTCTGTACCAAGACCCCAGGGCATCCCAGTGTGGCACTGGCTGGGCCACTCTCCCCCATGGAGTCCTTAGGAATGCATCATCCGGGGATCTGGTGGGTGAAGGAAACTCTCTTTCTTTGGAAAAGCCAGCTAGCTGTTTAGTTGTTGAAGTTAAATCTACAACACCGAAGAATTCTTGGACATCTCCTGAAAATCAGCACCATCCACTGGCACAGATCTTTACAGTTTACAAAACACTTTCATGTACATTTTCTTCCTTGACCTTTACAAAACATCAGTGAACAGTTCCAAACAAGACAAAGGGAACTTAGAGAGTTTAAATGACTCTAAAATGGCAGACAACAATAATATATTGGATGATATTTGGGGGCAATAATTCAAGTCTTATGCTTCCTCTTCCAAATGCAGAAGCTATCATCATAGTTGGAATGTGGATAAACATATTTAAAATGTTTGTTTCCAGCCCCTATTTTATGAATGCTAAGCAGTGATTAACATCCCATGAGATCTATAATTTTCTTGTTATTATCTTAGAGCAGGCCTAAGAAAAATACTTCAGTTGATTTAAAGAAGGAAAAAAAAAGGCAAAGTAAATAGGAGCATGTGTTGTGGTCCAGAGACCAGGTGGAATCCTGGCAGTGACTCACAAACGACCAGAGCTGGAGCAATATTGCTCCAGTCACGCTGTCGTTGGGTGCGTATACATGTGCAGTAGATAATAGTCGTTTAACAGGTTAAAACTGTGCAGTGTAAATACAGGTTACTTGAGCTTTGTTTACGTTCTGTGGGGAGACACTTGTATTAGCTGATGTTATTCATAATAATTTATCTACATACTGCATACTTCTTACAGAGAGTGGTAAGATGGGATATAAACTCATGTGTGGTTCTCTAAGGTGAACATTAAAGAGGGCTTACCCTATGCCAGGTAACTGACAATCACGTTTCCTGCATCATCTCATTTATGACTCATACAGACACTTCACTCAATATTGTCATCAGCTGAATTTTGTGTATAAAGAGTCTAAGGCATGGAGTTGTGAAGTAGCTTATCTCAAATGACACACTGGTAGAAAATAAAGCTCTTCATTTCAAGACCCCAGTTTTCAACTATATTCCTCCACTTCTACCATCAGTTCTGTTCAGTTCAGTTCAGTCGCTCAGTCATGTCTGACTCTTTGCAACCCCATGAATTGCAGCATTCCAGGCTTCCCTGTCCATCACCAACTCCCAGAGTTCACTCAGACTCACGTCCATCTAGTCAGTGATGCCATCCAGCCATCTCATGCTCTGTTGTCCCCTTCTCCTCCTGCCCCCAATCCCTCCCAGCATCAGAGTCTTTTCCAATGAGTCAACTCTTCCCATGAGGTGGCCAGAGT
>NW_011495018.1:23600255-23600617 GCF_000754665.1 Bison bison bison
TCCACTGTTTCCCCATCTATTTCCCATGAAGTAATGGGACCAGATGCCATGATCTTCGTTTTCTGAATGTTGAGCTTTAAGCCAACTTTTTCAGTCTCCTCTTTCACCTTCATCAAGAGGCTTTTTAGTTCTTCTTCACTTTCTGCCATAAGGGTGGTGTCATCTGCATATCTGAGGTTATTGATATTTCTCCCGACAAACTTGATTGCAGCCTGTGCTTCTTCCAGCCCAATGTTTCTCATGATGTACTCTGCATAGAAGTTAAATAAGCAGGGTGACAATATACAGCCTTGACGTACTCCTTTTCCTATTTGGAACCAGTCTGTTGTTCCATGTCCAGTTCTAACTGTTGCTTCCTGACC
>NW_011495018.1:23600717-23669756 GCF_000754665.1 Bison bison bison
GGCAGGTCAGGTGGTCTGGTATTCCCATCTCTTTCAGAATTTTCCACAGTTTATTGTGATCCATATAGTCAAAGGCTTTGGCGTAGTCAATAAATCAGAAATAGATGATTTTCTGAAACTCTCTTGCTTTTTCCATGATCCAGTGGATGTTGGCAATTTGACCTCTGGTTCCTCTGCCTTTTCTAAAACCAGCTTGAACATCTGGAAGTTCACAGTTCACGTATTGCTGAAGCCTGGCTTGGAGAATTTTGAGTATTACTTTACTAGAGTGTGAGATGAGTGCAATTGTGCAGTAGTTTGAGAATTCTTTGGCCTTGCCTTTCTTTGGGATTGGAATGAAAACTGACCTTTTCCAGTCCTGTGGCCACTGCTGAGTTTTCCAAATTTGCTGGCATATTGAGTACAGCACTTCCACAGCACCATCTTTCAGGATTTGGAATAGCTCGACTGGAATTCCATCACCTCCACTGGCTTTGTTCGAAGTGATGCTTTCTAAGGTCCACTTGACTTCACATTCCAGGATGTCTGGCTTTAGGTGAGTGATCACACCATCGTGATTATCTTGGTCGTGAAGATCTTTTCTGTACAGTTCTTCTGTGTATTCTTGCCAGCTCTTCTTAATATCTTCTGCTTCTGTTAGGTCCATACCATTTCTGTCCTTTATCAAGCCCATCTTTGCATGAAATATTCCCTTGGTATCTCTAATTTTCTTGAAAAGATCTCTAGTCTTTCCCATTCTGTTGTTTTCCTCTATTTCTTTTCACAGATCACTGAGGAAGCTTTCTTATCTCTTCTTGCTATTTTTGGAACTGTGCATTCAGATGCTTATATCTTTCCTTTTCTCTTTTGCTTTTCGCTTCTTTTCTTTTCACAGCTATTTGTAAGGCCTCCCTGACAGCCATTTTGGTTTTTTGCATTTATTTTCCACGGGAAAGGTCTTGATCCCTGTTTCCTGTACAATGTCACGAACCTCAGCCCATAGTTCATCAGGCACTCTATCTATCAGATCTAGGCCCTTAAATCTATTTCTCACTTCCACTGTATAATCATAAGGGATTTGATTTAGGTCATACCTGAATTTTCTAGTGGTTTTCCCTACTTTCTTCAATTTCAGTCTGAATTTGGCAATAAGGAGTTCATGATCTGAGCCACAGTCAGCTCCCAGTCTTGTTTTTGCTGACTGTATAGAGCCTCTCCATCTTTGGTTGCAAAGAATATAATCAGTCTTATTTCGGTGTTGACCATCTGGTGATGTCCATGTGTAGAGTCTTCTCTTGTGTTGTTGATGAGGGTGTTTGCTATGACCAGTGTGTTCTCTTCGCAAAACTCTAGTAGCCTTGCCCTGCTTCATTCTGTATTTAAAGGCCAAATTTACCTGTTACTCCAGGTGTTTCTTGACTTCCTACTTTTGCATTCCAGTCCCCTATAATGAACAGGACATCTTTTTTGGGTGTTAGTTCTAAAAGGTCTTGTAGGTCTTCGTAGAACGGTTCAACTTCAGCTTCTTAAGCATTACTGGTTGGGGCATAGACTTGGATTACTGTGATATTGAATGGTTTGCCTTGGAAACGAACAGAGATCATTCTGTCATTTCTGAGATTGCATCCAAGTACTGCATTTCGGACTCTTTTGTTGACCATGGTGGCTACTCCATTTCTTCTAAGCAATTCCTGCCCATAGTAGTAGATATAATGGTCATCTGATTTAAATTCACCCATTCCAGTCCATTTTAGTTAGCTGATTCCTAGAATGTTGATGTTCACTCTTGCCATCTCCTGTTTGACCACTTCCAATTTGCCTCGATTCATGGACCTAACATTCCAGGTTCCTATGCAATATTGCTCTTTCAGCATCGGACCTTGCTTCTATCACCAGTCGCATGCACAACTGGCTATTGTTTTTGCTTTGGCTCCATCCTTTCATTCTTTCTGGAGTTATTTCTCCACTGATTTCCAGTAGCATATTGGGCACTTACCGACCTGGGGAGTTCCTCTTTCAGTATCGTATCATTTTGCCTTTTCATTCTGTTCATGGGGTTCTCAAGGCAAGAATACTGAAGTGGTTTGCCATTCCCTTCTCCAGTGGACCACATTCTGTCAGACCTCTCCACCATGACCCGCCCATCTTGGGTGGCCCCACATGGCATGGCTTAGTTTCATTGAGTTAGACAAGGCTGTGGCCCTAGTGTGATTAGATTGACTAATTTTCTGTGATTATGGTTTCAGTGTGTCTGCCCTCTGATGCCCTCTCGCAACACTTACCATCTTACTTGGGTTTCTCTTACCTTGGACGTGGGGTATCTCCTCACAGCTGCCCCAGCAAAGCGCAGCCGCTGCTCCTTACCTTGGACGATGGGTATCTCCTCACCACCGCCCCTCCTGACCTTGAACGTGGAGTAGCTCCTCTCGGCCCTCCTGCGCCCACGCAGCCACCGCTCCTTGGGTGTGGTATAGCTCTTCCTGGCTGCCGGCCCTGGAGGCCTTTTTCAAATGGAGAGCAAACTCAGATTTCACCTTGGAAGTAGGGGCTACAGAAAAGAGAATTATTTAGTATAACCAATTTAGAAAAGTTGTTTTGCCTTGCTAAAGTGAAATGGTGTGGCTAAAAAAAAATCCCCACTAAGTAGATGGGAGTGAGTGGAAATTGCTGGAGAACTTTTAAAGTCATTTTCCCTGCTGTGATATAAGCATGAATTCCTTCCCACTGTGCCAAGCTCTGGACACTTAACTTTCCCCACAAATCAGTGACTGCATCACAGCAATACCTGCAGATATATTGTGCTGGTAGATATTTTTGGGTCTCTGTGTGGGGGAGTGTATATATACAGAGATGTCAAGGGAAGGGGACAGAATTTCATGGATTAGAAGCAAAGAAATAGCCACTGGATGTAATAAGTAAGAGAGACAGGGAAACCAGCTTGGGGCTGTATTAATTTTAAATATGAAACGTTATGAGAATGCATAAAAATCTCAAGAAGGAAGTGGGATAAAGAGAGGAAGATGTTAACTGGGATAGATAAGCACACTCCCCTACTTGTACAGTACTGCCCATACAGTAACTAGAAAAGGCACATCTTGTGCTGCTTGGCAGAGGTGAAGTGGGGAATGTGGGTTTCAGAGTGTGTATGATGCTGTGGTCTGCGGGTAATGGATCCCTCTCTAACTGTGTGCATGTGAGTCGGCATTTCTCTATCTGATTTTCTATTCCTGAGAATATTGTCTCGCTCTCTTCTCATCAATTTTTCTCCATCATGTATTCCGCTACTTTATACCTGTAGCCACTTTGTAAGGAAAAGATGGTGACTTCTGACAAAAGGAAATGCATTCTTTTCACCCCAGTGAAATCAGTGAGAGTCCTCAGCATGAGATCAGTGGATTGAGAGCAAGCCAGGTAGCAAGGCAGCCAGCATAAAATTGAATGCAATCCTCAAAAACCATGTGGTTCTGCGAATTTTTAAAAGGCTGTGTCAGAGCCTTCTTCCCAAATACCCAGGAGGCTAGGATCCTACCCCCAGGGAAGGAAGAGTGGTGAGGGCAAGCTACTGATGCTTGCTGGCTGTGGTGTGCTCTCAAGGAAAAGCTGACTCCAGAAGATAGATGCTTTTCTTTTAAAGCATCTGAAAGAGCAAGGAAATCAGGGAAGCTACAACAACCATGAAGATTAAAAAAATTAAAAAAAAAATGAAATGTTGAAAGATGGCAGGACGGGCTTGGGTGGTAGAGCCTGAAGATCCCCGGAGCAGTCTTTAGAGGCATCCCTAGATGGTTCCTGAGGTCATCAGTGAACCACGTGGGAGCTGACTTGGGAAGCAGCGCATGCAGCCTGTCTCTTTAGGATGGCTTCCATTACCGCAAGGGGAGCAGTTGTTGTGAGTTCCCTTCCGTGTTCTGGGTGTGCTGTGGCGGGGCCTGGGAGGGGACCCTCACCCACACAGTAAGTTCATCAGCTGTGCAGCTGAAGCAGGGATGCACTCTCCATGGTATCCACACCAGCCCAGAGAAGGGGCAAAACTGGTCATTGAAATAAAAGAGGATCCATGCTAAGGGCTCCTGGAAGCCCTCAGAATTGATAGATAAGTTACGTTAGCTTCAGATTTAACCGCTAAATGCTCCATAATTGTGTGTCTATGAAATGTCTTAGTACACCTTAGTGGTTAAAAATACCTATCCTATTTATTAGACATTTCCAAGACTGTTGGGAAGTTAGGACAAGGGGCCCTGGCATATGACCACAGATCATAACCCACGGAACTGTTTAGCTGACAATACTGGGGAGAATGCAAATACTTGAATGTGACTGTGTGTATGTGTGTGTGTGTATGTGTGTGTGTGTAAACTGTCATGTTGGGTGTGGAGGTGGGAGGGTAGAGGCACAAATACATAGAGAGACATATAAGAACGTACATATAAATCATGGGTTTCTGACTGCAAAAGGGAGACCTACAGCTAGATAAAGTGGTTCCATAAGAAGTCAAAGCAGCATATGCTGAGAGTCAAATGATGGGTACATTCAGGCTTTCAGAGGAACAGTAATGATCTGTGTCTAATTCAGCTTTCCTGGGAGACTTGGAAGCAGGACTGTCCTTACAGTGTGGGTAGAGTTTATATATGTAGCATAATGTTTTTTGACTTTATTCATAATACCATTATTTTGTTTTAAGCAAATGGGTATACTTTTATCACTATTTAGATTATCAGAGTAATATTTACTTTTTAAATATTAGAAAATTGAAAACATGTGCAATCCACTGTAATCCCAGCACCCTCAGACAAGTACTTTTGTTATGTATATATATTCTTTATTTCTATGTGTGTAGACACAGAGTTTAATCATAAAACATTTGATCTATATCCTTTATTTTTTTCTCAGATCAGTATATACTAATCACATTTCCATGTCACGAAAAATCAATCTACCTCATTACTTTAACATTCTGTGATATTTATTTAATGGATATATCAAGCAATACTTATACCAACATCATCATCATTGGACATTAGGTTCCTTCTGATGTGTTACTGTTGTGTGTCATATCAGGATAACATCCTTTGACCTGGCAGTTTCACTGCTGGGAAATAATGAGGAAATATTGTACATTTTCACTCAAAATGGTGTGAATGATTGCTCTGTGGAACTGTTGCAGTGAATGCACACCTGCAGAAAGTTATCTGAGTAACTGTTTCCCCGTACGCCTGACAGAAACAGTTACTACCATTCTTTTCAGTCCTTGTCTGTCTGTTGGCTTGAATAGGGCACAGAGAAGTAGCATTTGGGGTCGGTATGACCTTCAGAGTGTCTGGAGGCTGATTATTTTGTATTACAGCAAGTTGGTTGCTTGGCACATCCCTCTGTTAGGTTCAGCCCCTTCCCCAGCGAGTTATAGCAGAACACTGCACTCTGTTAATCAAAGTTACTTCAGGGCTCAAGCAGAACATTGAATTTCTAGTTTGTATTTAAACTAGACTCACCTGTTGTTATAACTTATGGTTGTTGAACCTAACTATTTCCCAGAAGAAGGGAAAAGTGTTGATATGAGATAGTTGAGACTGAGGTTTTAAGAGGATAGAAATTGACTTGGGGACAACATCAGAGATGGTGCAGACTATGGAAAGGAGCGATAGTAAAAATAGTAAAGTGAGATTGTTTTAAAGCATTCTAGAGCTTCCTGACTCTAAAATTCAGTATTTCCAGAACTTATGAAGACTTGGCTGACTTTTGATACAATTCAGTCTTTCGACCTGTACATGCTCTGACACTTACATTACAGAGGGAGAAAGTGAGAATCAGAGAAGTGAAGTAATTTGACCAGAGTTACACAATGAAGTGTTAGAAAACCAGAGTCCTGAAATACTAGGCTTATTTATTCTTTCTTCCATTTTTATTAATAACTGACCATTTCAATTATAAAATTACTTGGAGCAAAAATACCATATTTTTAAATAATTTGCAAATTATCCTTAAACCATAACCTTTTAAGGGAGAGAGGAGATAGGAAAGAAGGACTAATAGTTTGTTAACTTTTAATAATCTTGCCCCACATTTCTGATAAGGTGTTAAAATTTTTCTTTATTATATTTTGATTATATTTATTTTTTTTTAGAAATGTATTTGTCCTAGGCTTTCAAATATTCTGCTGTCAAATTGAATAGAGGGCTTTATATATTGTTTAAACACTATGTATTTTTTCCTTTTCTAATTTTATTTTTCTAATAATAAAATCACCAGATTCATATATTAAAGCTCACATTAATGTTTCCCTAAGAAGCAACTCCTGAACAATTTATTGAACAATTTTCATCTTTTTATTTTTTCTCTTCCTAAGTCTTTCTTTTGTCTTTATTTTTTATTATTTTCTTCTTCCTGCTTTTCTAAGTATTGTAGTTATTTTTCTACCTTATTAGATTTAATAAATATACATTTTTACTTTCACTTCAATTATTAAAACATTTTGAGTTTAAACATTTGCTTAGTTAAGCTGTGTTATATCACATCTTTTGATAGTAGTATTTGCATTTTCATTATTTTCTAATTAGTTTCTAATTGACGTTTTTATTTGCTCTTTCACTCAGTAATTCTTTTTGGAAAGTGTTTCTGATTTCTTATTGTAATACTTCTTTTATTTAATAATTTTTTAAATCTAATTTTACTTCTTGAAGTTAACAAAAAATGTGGCTCAGTAAAAAGTCATGGATCCTGGCTTTCCTTCTTATTCTAGATCAGATATCTAAATACAGGTTGACCTACAGGGATCCATCACATAGACCCATCTCCCATTTATGGGAAACTTGGGTAGGATTTCTCCAAACTTGGCCAGGTTTAGCAGTAACTTTACTTTCCTACTTCTAAGGCTGTTCATCTTTCTCTGATTTCATGGGTTTTTCCAAGGAAGGGGAGGAAGATCTGGATGCCATTAGAACCCTGAAGTTATGTCAAGAACAGTAAATGATCTATTTCAAGTCTCAGTGTAAGTACCCAAGGTATGTGCCCTCCACTCTTCACCAGCTCAGGGATGTAATTTTTCTTACCACTAGCCCTGAGCTTCCCTGGTGGCTCAGACAGTAAAGAATCTGCCTGCAGTGCAGGAGACTCGAGTTCAATCCCTGGGTTGGGAAGACCCCCCTGGAGAAGGAAATGGCGACCCACTCCAGTATTCTTGCCTGGAGAATTCCATGGACAGAGGAGCCTGGTAGGCTATAGTCCATGGGGTCACAAAGAGTGAGACACGACTGAGTGACTAACATTTTCACTTTCAACCATGTGTATTTTTGATGCATTATTCTCTTAGGACTTTGTACTTTTCATCTTCCTGTTGACATATGGATCCCCTTTCCTCTAAGCTTCTATAGGCTGTCTGGTTCTTACATGTCTTGATATTGTTATTGTTCAGTTACTAAGTCATATCTGACTCTTTGCAATTCTATGACCATATTAAGCATGCCAAGCTTTTCTGACTTTCACCATCTCCTCCAGTTTGCTCAAATTCATGTCCATTGAGTCAGTGATGCCATCTAACCATCTCATCCTCTGTCTCCCCCTTCTCCTCCCGCTCTCAATCTTTCCCAGCATGAGTATTTTCCAGTGAGTCAGCTCTTTGCATCAGGTGGCCAAAGCACTGAAGCTTCAGCATCAGCCCTTCCAATGAATATTCAGGACTGATTTCCTTTAGGATTGACTGGTTTGATTTCCTTGCTGTCCAAGGGACTCTCAATAGTCTTCTCCAGCAACACAACTTGAAAGCATCAGTTTTTTGGTGCTTAGCCTTCTTTATGGTCCAAGTCTCGAATCTGTATATGATTGCTGATAAAAAGAAACAGCTTTGACAATATGGACCTTTGTTGGCAAAGTGATGTCTTTGCTTTTTTAATACACTGTTTCGGTTTGCATAGTTTTTCTTCCCAGGAGCAAGTGTCTTTTAATTTCATGGCTGAAGTCACCATCCACAGTGATTTTGGAGCCCAAGAAAATAAAATCTGTCAGTTTCCACTTTTTCCCCATATATTTGACATGAGGTGATGGGACTAGATGCCATGATCTTAGTTTATTGAATGTTGAGTTTTAAGCCAATTTTTCCACTCTCACTCTCATCAGTTGGCTCTTTAGTTCCTCTTTGCTTTCTGCCATTAAAGTGGTGGTGTCTGCATATCTGAGGTTGTTGATATTTCTCCCAGCAATCTTGATTCCAGCTTGTGATCCTAAGTAGGCATTTCCCATGATGTACTCTATAGAAGTTAAATAAGCAAGGTGACAGTGTACAGCCTTGATGTACTGCTTTCCCAATTTTGATCCAGTCCGTTGTCCCATGTCCAGATCTAACTGTTGTTTCTTGACATGCATACAGGTTTCTCAGGAGACAGGTATGGTGGTCTGGTATTCCCATCTCTTTAAGAATTTTCCACATACCTAAATATATGCCATGCACACAAAAAGCACCGAATAGAAGTTACTGTTTTTAAATGGAAGTATATTTGATTTACAATATCATGTTAATTTCAGGTGTGCAACAAAGTAATTCAGTTACATATGTATTTTTTTCAGGTTATTTCCACCATGGGTTATTAGAAAATATTAGAGTGAATGTGGAGACCAAATTCAAATTTTAAATTGATGCAAATCTTGATTGAAAAATTTTGTGACTACCTATGATACAGGTGGGACTAGGCAGAGCTATATCTCTACTGACTGGAGAATTTCCCTGGTGTCAACTGTTGGAATTATTCCAGAGAAGTTTGAAGAAGTTGGATAACATCCATGATTCTAGTAGCAAATACATGAACTAGGCAATGTCAATTAACTTTTCTCTAAACCAAAAGATTCTTTGTTCTCTTAGAGCTGAGAGTCTTGATTTCTAGACTCTGAGTCAGGGTTGGGGAAAGAAGCGTGATTTTTCTTAATTATTAAATAGCAAATAACAGCAATGATGCAAAGCCACAGTAGCAAACAGGAAAATGAAACTATCTATCCCTATGTGTTTAGCCATGGATATAAATTATTAGAATTGCACATATCTCCAGTCCAGTTCTAAAACAAAATCAAACAAATGAAGAAAGGAAGCCTTTTCCCAAGCTAATGAGAAATCTCATAGTAAGTAGGATTTGATTTCTTTGTCCCACTGAGAATGTTGTTATTAATGTAATTTAAAGGTAATTAAAAATGCATTTGGTTTAGTTGTTTTCCCTTCAAAATCTTTACTCTTCCTTGTCTCTGACAAAGTCCTGCTGAGTCAGTTTGATCTTACAAAATAAACACTGTTCATTAATTTAGAAAATTTTAGGCAAAATTATTAAGAAGTGATTCTGTGGGAAGTCAACACAGAGCCAGATCACAACAGGGTTGTCTTGGTTAGTATATGTATACATTTTTTTTAAACAGTTATTCTGCTGCAACTCTTGGAGATGGCAAGGAGCAGCCAGGACTCAGTGAACCTCATTTTTCTCAATGCAAGGAAGCAGTTCATTACCAGCTGTATAGGCTTGGCTTTGCTGCTTCTTATTCCTGACAGTCGCCACCCTAATTGAAATTGCAAAAATAAAGGCCTCTAGAGGGGTCCATGCAGAGAAGGCAATGGCACCCGACTCCAGTACTCTTGCCTGGAGAATCCCATGGACGGAGGAGCCTGGTGGGCTGTAGTCCATGGGGTTGCTAAGAGTCGGATACGACTGAGCGACTTCACTTTGACTTTTCACTTTCATGCATTGGAGAAGGAAATGGCAACCCACTCCAGTGTTCTTGCCTGGAGAATCCCAGGGACAGGGGAGCCTGGTGGGCTGCCGTCTATGGGGTCGCACAGAGTCAGACACGACTGAAGCGACTTAGCAGCAGCAGCAGCAGAGGGGTCCATGAACACTTAGAATTAGCACATGCCCAATAGCCACAAGACTGTCCAATGGTGAGTGTTATGACTGAAAACATGGAAGAGGAAAGGGGCATGAAGCAGCCAGATCTGGAGGATTAACTAGACAAAAGGAGCACCATATAAATTTGTATTTTTATTTCACTTACTAAGATTTATTCTTGATTCAGTGCTTGGGATCTCATAGGGCAGGAATAACCACCCATAGATTCACTTCCCAGGCATAGCCAATCAATATTTTTAAATAACTTCATATAAACATAAAAATTATGCGTGTATATTACAGAAAGTTTTGAAATTTCAAACATGTAAATAATAAAAATATGTAACTTATAATCCCATTACCAATTGTAATACTTATGAATCACTCACTATTTTCCTCCTGTCTTTTTTCTAGGTTTACTATCATTAAAAAGTAAGTTCATACCATATATAAAACCATAAAACCTACATCTTTTTAATTTTTATATATTATTTTTCATGTCAGTCCTAGTTTTCAAAACCTCATATTTTAGTGTTTACCCTAAGTATTGTAATGTGTGGTTGACTAGTATTTTTTTTTCTTTTTTTTTTGGTTGACATTTAGGTAATTTCTTCTTAATTGGCCATTATAAGTAACACTGTGGTGATTTTCAGGATGTATTTTTATTTGTATATGTGGGTGTTTTATATATATTCTTAAGGTAAATCTGTAAGGAAAGAAAGATACTGGATTAAAGGTTAGGGACTAGTTTAAAAATTACTGCATCAAATTATAGGGTCTATATTAAGACTTCTATTATAAAAGGCTGAATTAATTTTCAAATATGTTCTACAAATTTATACTCCCACCGACATTATGCCAATTGCCTATATTACTAAATTTGCACAAGCATTGCACATTATCTTATTTTAATCTTGGCTTATTTTTTTGAGCACTTGGTACAGCTTTGCTTGCTTAGGAAGTTGAACATTTTAATGTGTTCTCCTTCCCATCTTTCATGTTGTAGATATATTTCTCTCTCTTACATGCCTTTCTCCTTTGACTGGTTTTCATTAAGCAATCTATAGAAATATATTCTGCCTTGAGTGTTACATTGGACTGCTCTCTAGTTATTATGGATTAATCCCTCAGATCCTGGATGATCACTGTGATGGCAAGATTGTTCCTGCCAACTCTCTTGGTTGATGCCTGTGTTTGGCCCTATTGTTCTCTTAAGGAGAGAATTTAGCTTTCAACTCTAATGCGTTGCTTGCTCAGCCATTTTAGGTGCTGGGCTATAACCTCTCCACGGTCACCCTTTTGGACAGAGGGCAACATCAGCAACTGATGTGTGAACTTTTTAATTAAAGATGCTCAAGTGTTAGTCACTCAGCTGTATCCAACTCTTTGCGATTGTAGCCCACCAGGCTCCTCTGTCCATGGAATTCTCTAGGCAAGAATACTGGAGTGGGTTACCATTCTCTTCTCCAGGGCATCTTCCCCACCCAAGGATGGAACCCAGGTCTCCTGCATTGCAGGTGGGTTCTTTACAATCTGGGGCATGTTCCAGGGGCCAGCAAAAGAACTGAGCAGGTGGGGAAAGAGCCCAGGCAACCCCTTAAGATAGACTGTCCCTTCAAAGGGATGCTCTGAACTTAAGGGAAGTTTAACCTGTCTGTTCCTTGGTTTCCTCATATGTATAATAAGGACAATATCAATTTCTACTTCATAGAGTTATATAACTGTTTTTAAACTTAAAAAAAAATTAGTATCAGATACTGTCTTAACAGATTCTGACAGTAAGATTCTAGTACATAATTTATTTGCAGATGATTCCTGGAAACAAAATTTGGAGGGCAGGGAAGTGAGTCAGGTATAGAAAGTCATCCAACAAAAGATACATTATCCAACCAGTCAACACTGTGGGTGAATGAAACTTAATCTTATTGGGGAGCCTGGGAGTCAGTGTAAAACTGCCACCCTTGAGGTGTCCTATGTAAGGAGTGTGGGAATTAGATTATTTGTATACCAAGTCTTGTAAGTCATTGATTGAGGGCTGCTGCATTGGGGTGGGAGGGGTTCATCCTCTGACACCTTTTGCCTACCTCTGTGATCATTGGTGGGGGAGGGGGACTCCTGCCACCAGAGCAAAGCCACAGGCAGTTGGAAGTAGGGCCATTAGTACATTATAGTGGTGAGGCCAAGGAGACGTGGGGAGAGGCCCAGCAGCTTTGATACTGTTCCAATTCCAGAGAAATTAAAGAGCCCTGGAGAGTTCATAACCTGAACATCGCTGTGATCATCATGCTCAAAGCAAGTAGTACTTGTGATTTTAGTTCTAGTATTCAACAGACACTGTTGCCAGACACAGTGAAAGCCACTGGGAATATAATGACTAAGATATAGTTTCTGAACTCAGATCGCTCACAGTCTGGTTATTAGAAACAAAGGAGTAAGTCAACAAAAACTATGATATATGCATGCTGTTTCAAATTCAAGAAAAGGTGCAATGAAAATTCATAGGCGAGACAACTGTGAGAACTCTTAAGGGAAAGCCATGACTATTGACTGTGTGGTTTGTGGGGAGGTGGGGAGTGGTTCTGGTAGAGATGATTTTTTAGCTTCTTTGTGAATATGAGTAGATGATATAGCTTTGCAAAGAGGGAAGGGATGGACATCCTAGGGAGAAAAATCTACATAATATGATGGGAATAGTAAATGAGAATGGCTTAACCTAGGATTTAAAGTAGTACTGCATACCTGGAAGGAAGGATTCACTTAGTCAAGTAGTAATTTTTGGGTCTAGAGAGCCATACTGGTGCCAGGTCATGAAAGACCTTGTGAAGGAAGTTGTGGGGACCTTGTGGAATTCGGGGGTTGGGGGAGAAGGTGGGGCAAAGGTTTTTTACACAGAGAGCTCTTCGGTAAATACTTTCAGTGTGGAGATGTTATTTTTGGGAACAAGGAGACCAATTTAGGGGCAACTGTAGAAGTTTTAGCAAAAAGGGTATTAAGCCCTGGTGAAAGTGAAAGTCGCTCAGTTGTGTCCAACTCTTTGTGACCCCATGGAATTCTTTAGGCCAGAATAACGGAATGGGTAGCTTTTCACTCCTCCAGGGGATCTTCCCAACCCAGGCAGAATGGATTTAAGTACCAGGCTCCTCCGTCAATGGGATTTTTCCAGGCAAGAGTACTGGAGTGGGGTGCCATTGCCTTCTCCACAGTAAAGACAATCAGATGGTAAAGCATCCACCTGCAATGCAGGAGACCTGGGTTCGATCCCCGGGTAGGGAAGATGCCCTGGAGGAGGACATGGCAACCCACTCCAGTATTCTTGCCTGGAGAATCCCATGGGGTCACATAGAGTCAGACACTACTGAGCCACTGACACACAAAGAAAATCAAAGGAAGTGAGTTAGGCCTTGAGAGTTGGCAGTGAGATGAGTGAAATGAATTAGCCCTGGATAATTTTTCGAATTTCAGACTAGGGAACTGACTGCATGGCTATGCTACTCATCCTGTGGATATGTTGGACACAGAGATTGACAGTTTAGGGGTGGGAGAACTGAAAGATGTAACAGGACAGTCAGTTCAATTCAGTCATTCAGTTGTGTCCAACTTTTTGCAACACCATGGACTGCAGAATGCCAGGCTTCCCTGTCAGTCAGCAATTCACAGAGCTTACTCAAACTCATGTCCATTGAGTCGATGATGCCATCCAACCATCTCATCCTCTGTCGTCCCCTTCTCCTTCCACCTTCAATCTTTCCCAGCCTCAGGTCTTTTCCAATGAGTCAGTTCTTCGCATGAGGTGGCCAAAGTATCGGAGTTTCACCTTTAGCATCAGTCCTTCTAATGAATATTCAGGACTGATTGCCTTTAGGATGGACTGGTTGGATCTCCTTGCAGTCCAAGGGACTCTCAAGAGTCTTTTCCAACACCACAGTTTGAAAGCATCAATTCTTCAACACTCAGCTTTCTTTATAGTCCGGTTCTCACATCCATGCATGACTACTGGAAAAACTATAACTTTGACTAGACAGACTTTTGTTGGCAAAGTAATGTCTCTGCTTTTTAATAGGCTCTCTAGGTTAGTCATAACTTTTCTTCCAAGGAGCAAGCGTCTTTTAATTTCATGGCTGCAGTCACCATCTGCAGTGATTTTGGAGCTGCAAAAAACAAAGTCTGTCATTGTTTCCACTGTTTCCCCATCTATTTCCCATGAAGTGATGGGACCAGATGCCATGATCTTAGTTTTCTGAATGTTGAGTTTTAAGCCAGCATTTTCACTTTCCTCTTTCACTTTCATCAAGAGGCTCTTTAGTTCTTTACTAATAGGACAGGGTGGTACTTACTTTTCTTTCTTTGGTCTCTACCATTCCTTCCTTCCTTCTTTTCTCATTAGTGCCTAGTTGAATCCTCAGCCCCAATAGAGCACATTTCACTTTTCTTGCCAAACCCATATTGTTAAATACCAGGGGCTCAGTGTGTAATTGATACAGGAAGTTTCATGGCTGCCTCTTGGGTGTCAACTGAAAGGAAGAGCGAGTGGGTTGGGATAGGGTTGGTTTTTAACTACTATAGAAAAACAAACAAACATGATTTGGTCCTGAATTTCCATCCCAGCAGTACCACTACCTACAAGTAGGAGTACACTACCCAGAAAGATGGTTGTGAGAACTGAATGACATAAGGAGTAAAAAGCTGTCTGACTTCCCTGGTAGCTTCCCTGGTAGCCTGCAATGTAGGAGACCTGCGATCAATCCCTGGATTGGGAAGATCCCCTGGAGAAAGGCATGGCAACCCACTCCAGTATTCTTGCTTGGAGAAACCACATGGACAGAGGTGGGCGACAGTCCATGGGGTCGCAAAGAGTTGGACATGACTGAGCGTCTAACACATATACACATGAACTTGTAAGGTCTGTCCAATTACAAAAGCAAGTAATTCATAAATTAAGGCAAATAAATTAATAATAAGCCAGCATTGCCCTGATCAGAGGAGCCAAGACCATACAGTGGGTCCCTTGCTTATGAACTAGGGAGAGACCACAAATAATTGTGCTTTAAGGTTTTTGGGGAAAATAATAATAATAATAAAGGTGGAAATGGGTGGCTTAGAAGAGAGCAAGAAACCACGAGCATAACAAATATTAATAAATTCAGGAGCCATTTTGTAGGGAGAAAGTAAGGAAGGGAAAAGAGAGATTAAGAAGAATGATATAATCAGGCTAGCAGCCTCATGTATCTTTCACTCCCCCACAAGTCTGGCTGTGGCTCCTGTCACCACACCACCTACCTCTCAGCAGTATAACCTAGATCTGCACCCTGAGAACCCCCTCCCCCGCACATGCAAAAAACTTTATCTTCTAATCAGTGATAATGGCCATTTGTTTAACAGTGGGACAGCAGCTTCCTGCGCCAAAGGGGTTTTGGAATGGTTGGTCTCTCATGAATAAACAGAGGCAGAAGATTGTGGATGTGGGCAATTAACTAGTTTCTAATCTACCTGTGAAATTCCTGTATAGAAAGCCCAACAGAAGGACAGAAATCCTGCTGAAGAAATTAGCTGTCAGACATCTAATTAGGTAGGAGGATGATTAGCAGGCTTGGTGCTGTAGGTGGGTTTATTTTAATAGTGTTTGGGACATAGTTGGGCAGAACAGCAGCTGATCAGCATGGATTTAAAGAAATCTGAAGAGCAACAAGACAAGAGTAGAAATAGAGACATGGAGACCTTTTCAGAACTTTTCCATCAAAGACCTGAGGCAGTGAGAGGCTTTCAGAGTGCTCTGGGAGCTTGTTGAGATGGTGGCCACAGCATTGCTCTCTTAAAGTTACCTGCATATATGGTCAAGCCACTCAGGACTGCCATTCTCTTGTTCTCTGTACATCCCCTGCCTGACCAGTACCTGCTTCACCTACACCCTATTCACAAGACTGACCTTCCAACATACTTGCCCCAGGCCCCAGCCATCGAATGTTCTTATCAAAGATAGTAACTGATGAGCCAAGCTTACATCAATTCCCAAATAACTGGCAGTTCCCCCCACCCACTCTCCAGGAGTGAAGACTGCCGCTGCGTCCTGTCCGCTGTCCACTGCACTCGGTGGGGTGGTGCGGTGTTGCTCCAGGACCTTGCTTTCAACATGCAAGATCCCCCATCCATGAAACCTCTGATGTCTCTGTTGCTGCCTCCGGGCTCTTCCTTGGGTCTTGGGTGGGCAAAGATCGACTTCAGGCCTGTGGGGTATAGCCTAACAGTATGCAAATAAACATTGCCAAGTACTTCGATAGGGTTGAAATCCCAGCTAAGCAATAGAGGTGGCCAAGCCAGCACCAGAGAACTGGAAGCAGGAACTTCAGTGACTGTCAGGTCAGGATACTGATAGCAAATGACCAAATTCCAAATGTTTCTTCCAATCTTATGTTTCTTTCTTAAAGTCAAAATTCTGGGCTAGTGTGTCCCATTGTCTGAGCTTTGGCTGCTAGGTTCCCTCTTTGGCTCTACAGAATGGAGAGAAGAAGATTCTGAGCACCTTTGAATTCTACTTCTTCCTGAAAGTTGCTCAGTCCTGTCTGACTCTTTGCGACCCCGTGGACTATGCAGTCCATGGAATTCTCTAGGCCAGAATACTGGAGTGGGTGGCCTTTGCCTTCCCCAGGATTGAATTCTATAGAGAGAAGTAAACACCTGTTTGAAGCACCCAAACCAAGATTCCCCTCAGTGGTGGAGAGTTAATTCCCTATAAGGGAATTTGGATGTTGGGAAGGAGAAGTCGATTTTGAGTCATGCACACAGTCACAAAGGCAAATATCCAGTGTGGAGGTGGTATGGAGATAGTAGAAAAGTGTAACCATAAAAATCTACGGTTTTATGATAGGACTGTCAAATATTAAGATTTCAGACCAGGGGGTTAATGAATAGACAAGGTCCATCCTTTTTTATGGGGGACATAGATTAAGAGTAAACTGAAAGAAAGTCGAGAAAAGCAACAGCAGATTATTTATGGGCAATCAAATATCTTCAGCGCCTTCTGACATTTCTGGGCTCAGTAACATAAATTAAAATAGTATTTGGGGCATGAACATTTGAAATAGACTGGGAAGGGTGTCGGAATATTTCACCTCTCTCCATAAACTCCAACACAGGTCCAGCTCTGTCATCTGTTTTGGGTGCTTTAGGTGGGAAAACTTCCCCAAGAATGAGCATCTAAAATGTCTACAAAGTTTATCTTTTTTTAAACCTTGTGGTAAAAAAAAATGCATAATAGAAAATTTAACCATTTATAGGTGCATCAGTTCAGTTCAGTTCAGTCTCTCAGTTGTGTTCGACTCCTTGTGACCTGATGAACCGCAGCACGCCAGGCGTCCCAGTCCATCACCAACTCCCGGAGTCCACCCAAACCCATGTCCATTGTGTCGGTGATGCCATCCAACCATCTCATCCTCTGTCGTCCCCTTCTGCACCTGCCCTCAATCTTTCTCAGCATCAGGGTTTTTTCAGATGAGTCAGCTCTCTGCATCAGGTGGCAAAAGTACTGGAGTTTCAGCTTCAACATCAGTCCCTTCGATGAACATCCAGGGCTGATCTCCTTTAGGATGGACTGGTTGGATCTCCTTGCAGTCCAAGGGACCCTCATGAGCCCTCTCCAACACCACAGTTCAAAAGCATCAATTCTTCTGCACTCAGCTTTCTTTATAGTCCAACTCTCACATCCATACATGACCACTGGAAAAACCATAGCCTTGACTTGACGGACCTTTGTTGGCAAAGTCATGTCTCTTTTTTAATATGCTGTCTAGGTTGGTCATAACTTTGCTTCCAGGGAACAAGCGTCTTTTAATCTCATGGCTGCAATCATCATCTGCAGTGATTTTGGAGCCCAGAAAAATAAAGTCAGCCACTGTTTCCACTGTTTCCCCATCTATTTCCCATGAAGTGATGGGACCAGATGCCATGATCTTAGTTTTCTGAATGTTGAGCTTTAAGCCAACTCTTTCACTTTCATCAAGAGGCTCTTTAGTTCTTCATTACTTTCTGCCATAAGGGTGGTATCATCTGCATATCTGAGGTTATTGATATTTCTCCCGGCAATCTTGATTCCAGCTTGTGCTTCTTCCAGCCCAGCGTTTCTCATGATGTACTCTGCATATAAGTTAATAGGTAAATAAGCAGGGTGACAATATACAGCCTTGACGTACTCCTTTTCCTATTTGGAACCAGTCTGTTGTTCCATGTCTAGTTCTAACTGTTGCTTCCTGACCTGCATATAGGTTTCTCAAGAGGCAGATCAGGTGTCTAGTATTGCCATCTCTTTAAGAATTTCCCACAGTTTATTGTGATCCATACAGTCAAAGGCTTTGGCATAGTCAATAAAGCAGAAATAGATGTTTTTCTGGAACTCTCTTGCTTTTTACATGATCCAGCGGATGTTGGCAATTTGATCTCTGGTTCCTCTGCCTTTTCTAAAGCCAGTTTGAACATCTGGAAGTTCACAGTTCACATATTGCTGAAGCCTGGCTTGGAGAATTTTGAGCATTACTTTACTAGCGTGTGAGATGAGTGCAATTGTGTGGTAGTTTGAGCATTCTTTGGCATTGCCTTTCTTTGGGATTGGAATGAAAACTGACCTTTTCCAGTCCTATGGCTACTGCTGAGTTCTCCAAATTTGTTTATTAAATCTATTTACATTGTGTTAAATATATTCACATTGCTCTAAAGCAGATCTCCAAAACTTTTTCTTCCTGCATATATGAAGCTCTACACCCATTAGACAAAGATCACTCTTTACTCCTCACCACAACTTTTGGTAACCACCACTCTACTTGCTCTTTCTATGAATTTGACTACAGCAGATTCCTCAAATAAAAGGAATCATATAGTATCTGTCTTTTTGTGACAGCTTATGTCACTTAATATCCTCAAGGTTCATCCATGTTGTAGCATGTGACAGAACTTCCTTTCTTTTCCACTGAATATATAACTTACATTTGTCCATACATTTATCCACTGATGGACATTTGGATTGCTTCCAACTCTGTTGTGAATAGTGCTGTTACAGACACAAGTGTGAAAATATTTTCTGAATCTGCTTTCATTTATGTTGACTTTATATGCAGAAGTAGAATAGCAGGATCATTGTAGTCATCAATCATGACAGTTCTATATCAGTTCAGTTCAGTTGCTCAGTCGTGTCTGACTCTTTGCAGCAGCATGCCAGGTCTCCCTGTCCATCACCAACTCCCAGAGTCTACCCAAACTCATGTCCATCAAGTCGGTGATGCCATCCAACCATCTCATCCTCTGTCGTCCCCTTCTCCTCCTGCCTTCAATCTTTCCCAACATCAGGGTCTTTTCAAATGAGTCAGCTCTTCACATCAGGTGACCAAAATATTGGAGTTTCAGCTTCAACATCATTGCTTCCAATGAACACCCAGGAATGATTTCCTTTAGGATGGACTGGTTGGATCTCCTTGCGGCCCAAGGGACGCTCAAGATTCTTCTCCAACACCACAGTTCAAAAGCATCAATTCTTCTGCACTCACCTTTCTTTATAGTCCAACTCTCACTTCCATACATGACCACTCGTGGTAATTCTATCTTCAATTTCTTTGAGTAACCACCATACAGTTTTCTATCGTGGTTGTACCATTTTATAACCCACCAGTAGTGTACAAGGTTTGCAATTTCTTCACCTCTTTGCCAGCTTCATTTTTATCTTTTATGGAAAACTCCTCTAACTGTGGAAGAATTAGTATCTAGAGTAGGTGGGATCCCTAAAATGCTGTTTTCCATCATTTCTTGGGAGTCCCCAGAGGTTTCAAAACCCCTGCTGAGAAGAGACAGGGCAGAAAAAGCCCATGAGGGACTTAAGGAAGGTAAGCAAGTGATCATCTAACTTTGGGGTCTTAGCTACACTGAAATGACAAGTAAAGTAAGGTGAGTGAAGTCCAAAAGCTTGACTAGACCAAGTTTACCTGGGTATCCCTGTCAGGAAGGCTCTCATATGTCATAGTATGCTGTCATAATAGACAGCATCTATTATGGAAAAAGCTAATATGTTGGAATACTTACAAAAGAAAGGTGCATGGAGCTCTGCTAGTAGCAATAGGAAACACAAGTCTGATTATCCCCGTTTTATGGGTTGAGAGAGCTGAGGTTTGTGGGAAGACAGCTTACCCAAAATTACACTGAGTGTTTTGTTTCTGAATCCAGCCAGATCTCTTAGCTTTTCTTCCAGGGCTTGGGATTCTTCATAACATGAGAGAATAACAAGTCACTGCTTAACTTATCTGTTTAGAACGCTTTGTCTTGCTGGTATTATAAATATCAAAACTAGGTGTAACTATGTTTGAAACTGAAGAGCAACTGCTTTTCTTGGTGGAAAATGTCCAATCGACAGCTCCCTCAGTCTCTTCTTCCTTTGTAGGCTACACAGGTTTGTTCCATATAATCTTTGTAATCTTATCTTGGAGTTTTCTTCAGAGTTGCTGCAGTCAGTCATTTTTTTTTCTTTTCTTTTAATGAACCATAGTTGATTTACAATGTGTTAATTTCTTCTGTACAGCAGAAAGATTCAGTTATATATAAACATAAACTCTTTTTTGGCGTTCTTTTCCATTATGGTTTATCACAGGATATTGAATATAGTTCCCTATGCTATACAGTAGGACCTTGTTTATCAGTCATAGGGTTATTTTTGAAATAACCCTCAGTTTCTTTAAGGACCTGGCCAAAGATAACCACATCTCATTTAATAAAGATGGTCTCTCCAGCCCATCATATAATGGTCTTAGAATGTTCTCAGTATGGGTTGGAACTAGTGACTTAAAAGAAAAGTCTCCTACACAGGGCATAGAACAGCAGCCGTCTTCTTCCCCCACCTTCACCACGTTCAGTTCAGTTCAGTCGCTCAGTAGTGTCTGACTCTTTGCGACCCCATGAATTGCAGCATGCCAGGCCTCCCTGTCCATCACCAACTCCTGGAGTTCAGCCAAACTCATGTCCATTGAGTTGGTGATGCCCTTCAGCTATCTCATCCTCTGTCGTCCCCTTCTCCTCCTGCCCCCAATCCCTCCCAGCATCAGAGTCTTTTCCAATGAGTCAACTCTTCACATGAGGTGGCCAAAGTACTGGAGTTTCAGCTTTAGCATCAGTCCTTCCAAAGAACACCCAGGACTGATCTCCTTTAGAATGTAAGCCTTCTCAATCTTTCTACATGCACACAGCATACATACACATCCCCACTAACTCCCCACATGCTGGCAGATTTTCCTAATTTTCTATTTATTAAGTTACATTAACTGAAAATAAAATGTGTCACATGATCAAATGTTGCTAGATAAATATGAATTTGCCACCTGCTGCTTCACTCCTGCCCTTCTGGGAAATAAAAGGGATTGAATTTGCTGAGAAATTCCTCTGACTTTACTTCCCCCCCCCCGCTTAAAGAAGCTCCATATGCAGGGAGAAAGAGCTCCAGCTGTAGTAAGTAGTCAAGAGTCCATCTCTGCTATTAATGAAGAACTTCTATGTAAATAAAAGCTCTATTATATAAGACAAACTTCCTGTTTACTTGCAAACTCATGTTTTATATCAGAACTGATGGTGTATTTCAACCTCATGCTGCTGTCCTGAAGAGCTGGGGAGATCATTATATATTTTTGAAGACTATGAAGTGTTGAATAAAAATGTTTAGTTTTTCATTTGAGCTAAACTCTCCCTTTGCTCCCCCTTTTTTTAATTCTTTTCCACTCACATATATATGTGTATATACACACACACTCTTTTCCACTCACATATATATATACATATATATATATATATACACACACACACTCTTTCACACACACACTCTTTTTCTCTGTAAATCTTTTAGGGGAGAAAAAAAGGAAATTACCTTTGCTGGTCCTTTGAAATTATCTGCAATTAATTTCTATTTGTTTTTCACTGGATTAGATGTAGCATGTTGACAATAGCATCTTTTAATTTTAAAGCTGTTTTTGCGTGTTTGCATCTTTGACTGTGAAATTGCTTTAGTTTATTTCATTCATTCCATAAATAATTATTAAGTGTAGTATGTGCTAAGGCACCATGCTAGGTGCAGATAGTAAATTAATGATGAGGAGTATACATATCCCTTGCCCTCAGGGAGCTTTTAGGCAAAAGGAGGAGGAAAAAATATAGATAACTAGCTTTAAATGAATTTAGCATTATAAAATCTGAGCTGAACTACATATTTTAGATCAAAAGAAGGGTTTTTCATTTGTTTTATTGATTTTATACATTATAATTTTTTAAAGTACTTATTGAAATGTAACCAGATTTTGTATCTGACAGCAAAAACTTTATCCTTTGAACCAGGCTCTGAGGAAATGGAAAAAGAAAGCTCCATCCTTTGGTGAGAGGAGGGGAATGGCAGTTGATAAACTTTTCAAATGAGTCCTTTTTCCCTTGTGATTCTATTGAGAGAGTTTTTGAAAAAAAATATATTATTTTTAAGACCCCAAAATATTCATTTAAAACAGAGTTCCTGTATATGGAGTTTAATTTATCTAAAGCCCTTTAGAATGTTAATACCACACAGTATAACTCTACAAGGATAAGACATATCCTTATTTGTATTTACATCTTGCCTGAAGGTGGCTTTATGAAAGATTGTGAAATAATTTGAATTAATATACATATGAATGAATGAGTAAATAGATGGATGAATCAGGGGCTTTGATAAAGTCCCCAAACATGTGCCTACAACCTTTCTTATCCAAGTGTAAAGGCTTTGAACCTTGATAGCACTTTGGTAAACTATGGCACAGAGTAGTTGAATGTGCTAGGTATTCTATACGAGCATAGGAATGATAGAGTCCCTGAGCTTTCCCAGCTAATACTATGCAGTGATTGATTGAGGGGACTGTCTAGGGACCATCTGAAATGGGGAAACAGCCACGTCTTTCTAAAATAAGTCAGATTCTAGATGACTTAGTTGTTTCAAGTCAGAGAAATAGCATGCAGTTGCAATCTTATTTGAACAGCTGTTTAATTCTAGCATCACCAAGGAGTGTTGGTGACCCATTGACAGGTATCCTGGTTGATTTGACTGCAAGGGAAATCTTGGTCCATTTTGTTCAATTTTACATCTGAAGATTAGCCTAGTAGCAAACTCATATAGAGTATAAATTGCCAAGAAACTTTAATCAAAGATATGGAGAAGGCTTTGTATCAGGCATATTCAGGGTCACGTGGAAATGTCCTCTGTCATAGCATGCTAGATTTGGAGTGAATTGATTGGAATTAAGACCACATCAGTGCTTACCAAATTGGGAACTCTGCAGTGGGATGAATAGTTGATCTCTTGCCCAACAGGAAATGAAAGAATATATCTCTTAAAAAAGTTAGGCATGGGAGTAGATAGTTGAATAAAGCTAGAGGTCTTTTAATTCTTCTTTTATGTCTTTGAAAAATAATGGATGGATGGATTTGTTTAGTCAAAACTCTAAATTAAGGCAAAGTCTATGGTGATGCTTCTTTTTTCATCTGTTTTAATCTATTATTCTGTATAATTGTTAAAGAGGAAATCATGATATCCAAATTCAAACTTCTGACTACTTCAGTGTAATGATATGGGTAAAGGAAAACTCCAACCTCAAATCTGTTCACTTAGTCATATATTTGGCACCTGCTGCATACAAGCATTATTGTTATTTCTGATCCCTCTATCAACTTTCTGCTCACTTGTTTATTTCTCATCCCCAAATATTTTTTCCTTAAATTTCAAAGGGATCACTGGTTAATAACACAATTTACCAGGTGCACTGTAAAAACAGCTTCCTATCCCCTCCAGACCAATCATCAGCTTGATTAATCAAACACTCCAGTGTGACAGTTCACACTAATTAGCTAATAATATTCTATCCCTCAGCACTCTTGGAACGGAGGTATTTTTGTTGTGTAAAACAATGATGTAGTTACCATATTACATTTCTGGTCTTGAAGGCCTGGGGGCTACCCAAGTGTGGGATAAATTTAGAAGATGTGCTTCACTGAAAATGAGTTGGAGAAGAAAATGGGTCATAAATAATACTAAATAATCCCTGAATCTGGAACACATGCTGAGTGCTGGCCTTTTGCTGGAGCATTTGTGGTTGCTAGGATGTGGTACTGATGTTCTGAACTCTGTTCCATAGGACAACTTATTCAGTCCCCTTGAGATATGGACCCAAGATTCTATTTTAACCATAGTTGTCCAGAAAAGGAAAAAAAAATTTCACTCATATAATCACAAACAGTGCCAATAACGGGCATTCTTTTTGGGTTTATAGTACCAAAAATGGGGGCCAGTTAACTGTGTTCTTCCCTCCTTAAACCAAGAATGGACTTTGTTAATGTCAAAGTTTCTGGCGTGTAGAACTGAGAAAAGTCCTTTAGGTTTCTGTTCAGCATACTCCCTTAGTTGCCCACTGATTTATGTGACTGTCCTGTGTTCCTTTGTCTTCCTAAGATGTCATTTAGAAAAGTTTTCCCATCACTAATGCCTCTCAGGGCTGATTTTACATACTCATCACCAGTGATCACATTTTAATTACATGGGCCTTTGTTTTGTTTTCTTTCTTTTCTTTTTTTTTTATTAAGGTTCCTCTGAGGAAATTTTCCCCTTTCTGGGCCTAGTCAGGTTGTCAGATCAATTAAGGTAATTGACAGCAGGTTTATCACTTTCCTTAATCAGTAGTGTAGCCATTTTATTAGAGGGAAACAATCCCCAGATGATTTAGAGATACAAAAAAAGTTTCAATCTGTATGAATAGAAGGAAAAAGAAAGTCAACCTGAAATGTCTGCATTCTGAATGAGAGAGGGAAATGGAGGGAAGACATAGTCAACGGTCTTTAGAGCCAGCCTCCGTCAAAGGATAAGGCAGTGGTCCTCAGAACTGAGTATGCATCAAAATCACCTGGTAGGATTATTTAAAAATTCAGACTGCAGCTCCCACACCAATGTAGGTATTTGGTAGAGCCCAGAAATCTGTCTTTTTATGAACATCTTAGATGATTCACCCCAGAAGGTTGTTCTTTGCACAGCGAGCTTTGAGAGGAAACATTAGTGCACAGCTTTCGAAAAAGTAGGGTATTTAAATATACAGTGAGGCCTGGGGCAGTGCTTCTTTTGTGTGAATGTGTGCACAAGTCAGCTGGGGCTCTTGTTCCTCAGGTGTGTGTATGGTATCACTATATATCTTGCGGATTTGCAGGTGGTGGTGCTATTACCGCTGGGCAGTGGAAAGCATTTAAGGTGGCAGGGTCCTTGAACCGTGGTCTCTTTTTTTTTTGTGGTTCTTTAGCGCTGTGCCAAAAGGAGAGTTGGCAGGGGTGGTGGTCATGTCTGCCCATTAGAGCTACTAATGGTCATAAGGCAAGGAGGTTGGGCTTCCTGCCAATGTCGGCTGCCAGGGAAACCAGAGAATGGGGCTTCATCCCTGAATGCCTCAGCCTGTTGTCTCAGAAAGTAGCATCATGATTTTCTCCATCATTCTCTAAAACTATAAAAGGATTATGTCTAATTTCTGAATACATAACACAAAGACAGGCCTTTTTTAAAAAAAAATCAATCTCCTACTGAAAGGAAATTTTATTGCAATGACCTTGATGTTTTGCAAATAATTTTCTCCAGCAGTTCTTGTGGCACATAGGCCTCTTTAAAGACAGCACCTTGGGATTTTAACTACCTTAGAATTTTCCCAGATGCTTTCATATCTGTGGTAATTAATTTCTTATAGACGAGTTCTGTTTTATTCTGCCAGTGCCTAATTCAGGGCTTGGATAAGGTCTGGGACTTAATGGATTCTTCTGTCTTTATGAACCTACAGTCTAATCAAGGAGGAAAGATACCATTCCCTGCTTTGTATCATTGGCTTTATTTTTTTACATGCAAATAGCATATTCAGTCTGCAGAGAAGGCAATGGCACCCCACTCCAGTACTCTTGCCTGAAAAATCCCATGGATGGAGGAGCCTGGTAGGCTGTAGTCCATGGGATCGCTAAGAGTCAGACATGACTGAACGACTTCACTTTCACTTTTCACTTTCATGCATTGGAGAAGGAAATGGCAACCCACTCCAGTGTTCTTGCCTGGAGAATCCCAGGGACGGGGGAGCCTGGTAGGCTGCCATCTATAGGGTTGCATAGAGTCAGACATGACTGAAGTGACTTAGCAGCAGCAGCAGCAGCAGCAGCAGCATATTCAGTCAAGTGGAGAGTAGGTTATACCTATCTGAGATAGTCATTGAAGTGACACTTAATTCATCATAGAATAAAAACCTGTGAGGCCAACAAACCAAAATATTGTTTACCCTTATTTTATTTAATATCACCAATTTATTTAATTGATTTCTCAAGGGTTAAAACTAGGATTCAAAATTTTCATTTAAGAAATACTTACTGGTCATCTGCTGTTTGTGGATACACACCATATCTGTGTTCCTCATGGCCTCCATCTTTTGATTTCCTATTGTTGCAGGAAGGCAGACCCCGTCCAGGGCCTGAAACTGGGCTCTTGTTTAACACTCAGAAGTGGATTGTCCGAGGAGACACAAGTGCTGACAAAGCAAGAGACTTTATTGGGAAAGGGCACCCGGGTGGAGAGCAGTAGGGTTAGGGAAACCAGGAAAACTGCTCTGCCCTGTGGCTCACAGTCTTGGGTTTTATGGTGATGGGATTAGTTTCCGGGTGGTCTTTGGCCAATCATTCTAATTCAGAGTCTTTCCCGGTGGCACATGCATCACTCAGCCAAGATGGATGCTAGCGAGAGGGATTCTGGGAAGTGGACGGACATGCGGTGTCTCCTTAGACCTTTCCGGAACTCTTCTGGTTGGTGGTGGCTTATTAGTTCCGTATTTCTTATCAGGATCTCCTGTCATAAAACAACTCATGCAAATGGTTACTATGGTGCCTGGCCAGGGACCAATGTGCTTCCCCTAACACTATCAGTGCTGTTTCTCCCATAAGAAAATACTCTAATCTCCTTAATAAACAGGCAACCAGCCTCTCAAATGCCTTCAAAATGTTGAGCAGGCCTTGGTCAGCTGGATCTTATCAACAAGTCTAGAAAGTTAGAAGCCTGGAGGATTTACTTTGTTAGACCACTGATATTATATTCTCTGCATTCACTCTATAAATATATACTAATTTATGCCAGCTCTGAAAAATGGAAAAAATGCTTGTGTTCCATGTATTTTCCTCTAAGAAACCAAAATGATTCTCAACTTCTATTTCATTTGTCTTTATGACACCATGGACAGCTGGAAGGAGACGGCACTGATCCCGTTTGTAGTTGATGAAACAAAAGCCCAGATAATTGGAGATTTGCTTCGTGCCATCCAGGTCAGTAATAGAGGAAAATCTAGAAACCAGTCCTGGTGACACAGAGTTTGGGTCTTTTTCTACTAGTCACTTCTTTAGGTACAGTGTATCTGTATGTGAGAGAAATAACAAACACACTGGGTATTCAGTAAATTGCCAACACATTAGGAAAAATAAATTTGTAATGAAAATAATAGTCAAATGAAAATAATAGTCATTTAAACATTACAGAGTGCAGTTTAAGAAAGTAAATCTCTAAAGTGTTCAACCCTAGATCCTTTGTCTTTTAAGAGCGATTCTGTAACTGCCACATAGACTATTTTATAAACTAATTCTTTGTCCAACTACTACTAATTGACATTTATTGAAAGCCCACTATGTGCTAAGAACGTTGTATCTGCTTCTTTACTGGGAGGTTATATTTTAATCTGGAGTTTCACAACTGTGCTACAGTAATAACGTTTTTCATTTTCCTATAACCCTTTAATCCATCTAAGATTGCTGTATGTCTGGTATAATACTGTCATATTAATCTCTATTCTTTTTAGCTCAAAATACAGTAAAGGCAGAATGTGAATTATGGCTGAAATGAAATAGTGATATTATTACAAAATAGTGTAAATCAACCTACTTCTAATTTGATTTTTTATTATTCTATAGTTTTAACAATGTATTTAATTTTCTTGAATTATTGAAATACCTCAGTCATGATCAGTTCTTATTAGTTGATATTGATGTTTATTATCATTAATATATTTAATTCATGCTGTCTTATGTGATTGATGAGTGTGTCCATTGGTAATCTATTTGCAGGACTTGTGGTAACTGATATACTTCATTTCAAGAGACTTTGACCCTTTGCGTACCACTGTGTTTTCAGAGTCATAGACCTTTCCTATGTCCCTGGTTATCTCTTTCTATATATTCTCTGCTTGGTGCCTGGCATATCTCTGGACACATGATAGCTTAATAAATAACTGCAGAGTACTGAAGCCCACCACACCAGTCCTGACTTTGCTCAGTTATTTGCATTGTCTAATAAAGTTGAGCTTCCATATCCCACTTTGAGAGTAGGTGCTTCCACTTAAACCTGTCTGTACTTTTGCACATTAGAACTTCTAGATTCCGGCGACTGAATGGATCTGCTACATAATTTCTCTATACAGTTGGAAGTCAGTGTATTTAGTTTACTTCTAATGAATGATACCTGAAGAGGAGCTCCTCAGGATCTTTAATAACATCCATCCTTCTTCCATGACCAGCCTGGTAAGGCTGAGTTACAATGAGCTGAGCAGATCAATAGTAATCACAGGGTGCTTGGAAGAGACAGCCTCCCCTATAATCTTGGGACAGCTTAGTTAGCGTTGCCACTCAACCCAAGATGAGGGTATGTGTGCGTGTGTCGTGTGTGTGTGTGTTGTATTCAATTTTGATGATTTCTAAGAAAATAATCCCCCATGGCCTCCTCTCCTTCCTTATTAAATAAGCATGTTAATGAGGCAGTGAGCATCTCTGCTTCTCCTACTCTGAGGCTTCCCTTCACTTCTTCCCCTAGCAGTGCTCGGGCAGCCATATTAGTTGATCGTATGTGCTAGACAATGAATGCAGTCTTTTTGTAAAATGTTCTAAATCTTGGTCCTTTGCGGTTGACCTTGTGGTCAAATATCATCTTTAAATATTTGGCCATGAGCCTTTTTCTTTGAAATAAAATATGAACTAATTAATAATTGAAGGCCAAAAAAGAAGGACATCCAGTCCTGTTTGATCTGAGACTGACCTGAGGAAATTGAAAAATATCCTTTTTATTTCTCTTTTCTCTAAGTTTGCTTTCTCTCAATTTTATTATTTTTTAAATAAAATAATTCATGTATGATATACAAAATCAGAAGACATAGAGAAGCAAAAGGAAAAATATCCGTAATGTGAACACTATTTGCCTAAATTATTTATGATACTTTTTTCTGTTCCATAAAGCTTTCCCCAGAAATTCAAAACAACGTAGATTTTTTTTTTTTCCAACCAAAACACAAATTGTCTACAGCATGACATGGGGACTGGGATTTTATCAAATGCTATCCTTAGTGATGATTACATGTTAATTTCCAATTGTTCAAGGGTGCCTTGTATCCCCAGAGAGGATTCATAAACTTCAGTATGTGCTTAAGAGCTCTCTCTACTTCTTTTCTCAATACTACATGTTCAAGTGCTGTGATATTGAACTGATTTTAATTACCCAGTAAGATAATGTTTTATTTTGTTTTTCCATTACCATAGTCAGATAACCTTTTAATATGAAAAACAAATCCTAACTCTTGAATAAATAATTATTTAGGTCTTCTTAAAAAAACAATATTCTCAGTCTGCATTGTTGTTTGGGTGGCTTTCCTAATTGACAGCCAGTGGTGATATTCAGCATGGAAAGTGTTTGTGTCCAGATGAGTGCGTGAAATGTAATTTGTCTGGTATGGGCTTTAACTGGCAAATGTTAGAAATTGACCTTTTCAACAGAAATTTACTTGGAAGTCCTAAGTGAAGCTCTGCTTTAAGCTAAATTTGTCACTAAGACATGATTAAATTCTCCTAAATGTAGATCAATTACACATATTATTAATGGGAATTGAAATCTCCCTAAATGGTAACCATAAATTTAAAGGGGAGGGGAAGAATGTGAAGGCTAAGGTGCCTCATTCACCAGCTGGATAATCTTATGCTATCATGAAACTCTATTTGCGACAAAGAAAGTTGTTTATTCCACAGTAGGCTGTGGCTAGACTTCAGAGTCTTGTATAAGGAGGTGGAATGTTAGATTTTCACATCACTGGAATCCAGGAACTCCACATCTCACAGCACATGGCCAGAAGGCCATACAGGTGTTTAGAATGAGAGAAAGAAGGAAGAAAGGAAGATAAAGAATGAGGGGACTAAGATCCCACAAGCCTCATGACTTGGCAAAAAAGAAAAAAAAAAAAAAAAGATGTAGAAAAAACACCCTGGTGGTTACACTGCAGGGAGAGGGAGCAGGAATCAGCTGAGAGATTCAGACTGACATATGAACCCTACTGTATGTAAAATAGATACCTAATAAGGACCTATCTACTGTAGAACAAGGAGCTCTTCTCAATACTCTATATTGACCTATAAATATAGAAAAAGAATCTAGAAAAGAGTGGATATGTGTATCTGTATAACTGGTTCACTTTGCTGTACAGTAGAAACTAACACAGCATTTTAAATCAACTATACTCCAGATTTTTTTTTTAAGAGTAGTTTCACTGGAAAAAAGAGTGATGGAGGAAGGAGTCAAGTTTTGATCCTTTCCTAGATGATAATTTACTATAGAATTAAGGAGAGGAAGAAACAATATAGAAACGTGATCTGAGAAATGACTGACGTTCTCAGCAGGGAAAATAACAATGTGTTGGCTCAGAACTCCAGCTACTGGTGTATTATGAAGTTTGAGTGATGCTTTCTACCTTGATTAGAGATGCTAACCTCTGAAAACAGTGAACAAACCAGTTTCTTCCAGCTGTGACGCTGTATAAGGGGTCAACTTACCTGTGTAAGGTCAGAAACATTGTAATTTTCTTTACTCTGGTGAGTCAGAGAAGCTTAAGTCAAAGATATGAGTAGTGCTGGCAACAGGAATGCATATCAGCTCCTATGCCCATTTAATCTTTGAACATGACATGGCATCTGCAAGATGAAAGAGACATGAAAACTCGAAGGGAAAAGGAAAAAAAAATGTGAAGGTGTTATTAACATTGCTAATAATATATTCTAAACTTGTGAACATCACCTCTCATTCAGAGGTACTCTTAAGATTTATAATGTGCTTATGGAGATCAGACACATATCTCAGATTGTCAGCAAGTGGCTCTTCTAAAATCAAATCAGATCGAAAGACATCTGCTTACTCTGAAATGTCAATGACTTTCTACAAATGGCAAGGGGAGCTGGCTGGGTGCATAGCTCCCAAGTATGCTTGGGACACCTTATGCCAAATCTCTTCTGAGTCTTTCAACAATTATTTTTGTAGATCATCTGGCTTTAGTGGACAGAGTGATGTAATTTCTAATGTATATGTGGTGATAATTGTTCAATAGAGAGTCAGAATGAGACTTGACTCTGTGGTGGTTTTTCTGTGTTTTTGTGTTTAAATTTAGTCATTCAACCTCAACAATCATCAAGGAGTCATTTAGTACAGAGCTTAGTACTGGCTGTAATCTCTAGACAATATAATTTGATATTTATCCTATTCTTACTAAAATTCTTTAGGAAAACCCTCTGTCAGGAAGACCACTGCTTTTTTTTGTTTATTGTTTGTTTGTTTTGCTACCCATTCCCCCATTTAGATTTTGTGTATGTATGTAATCTCAGGGTGAAAAGCAAAGGATCTGCAACTAGGAATTCTGGTCTAGAGAATCTAGAGCAGGGTCAGCAAGCTTTGGCCAAAATCTACCTACCGTGTGTTTTCATGAATTAAAATTTATTGGAAAATGGCCACACCCATCTGTTTACATCTTGTCTATGACTGCTTTTCAGCTACAACCACAGAGTTGAATCATTCCAAGAGAGACCCTTTATTTAGTGCTTCAAATTTATTGCTTCATATTTGGTGTCTGGCTACTTACAGAAAGAAAAAAAAAAGATGTCAGACCCTGACTGAGATTGTATTCCCAACAGTTTCCCCAGGTTGGTAACAGCAGGTTGAGTTACAAGCCATTCTCCAGGCATCTTGTTAAAGATGAGAGTTATGCACAGACATCCCAGGTACAACCACAATACAATTTCACAGTAAATTCCGAGGCAGAGAATTTAGGCATTTATTGCCTTCATTGCCCATCTGAAAGAGATAGTAACTTAGATTTCACTTTAGATGAACTTGCCCTCAGTGATCCCAGAGGAGATGGACCAATTCATATTCATTTATGTGTTCAGTGAATGCCTAGGGCCTGTGGCATACAATTATGTTCAGTACATGTTGGTTGAATGAATACAGGCATATCAAAGGGCCATAATCATTCTAATCCACTGGGGATTAATAGGATACCAGGTGAGAAATCTGTTCCTAGAATAGTGAGCTAGTAGAGCAGCAGCAAAGTTTCATCTTCTCAGCTCTTGACGTTAAGCCTATTGATCTTTAAATAACTCAACTTTTTTTTTTTTTTTTTTTCCATCGTAAGTACACCTTGGGATAGATAATAGGCCTGAGTTTTGTTATGTGGGATTTGAAGAAGGCATTGTTAGTATAAATCATGTTACTGGAACACATGACTAGAGATGTTAATGAATTTCGTTTTCTGGCCTTTAAAAAATAATGTGATGCCAGCTCTTCTCTCTGAAAAGGTTAAAGACCAGGGGCAGGGTTTAGTCAACTTAGACTCTATTTATCACCCTTGAAACTTTTGTTTCTAAGAGGGACCAGACAAATAGATATTTATTAAACAGTTACAGTATCCCAAAGTCATAATAGTTCTTTTAATCTTCATCACAATCCTAAGCAGTAGTTAACTATTGTTCTTCTTTTGTAGAGAGAGAAACCCAAACCTAGAGAAGATGGAAAAATTACCTGTAGTCACCTTGTGAATGAGGGTCTAGCTGTCTTCTCCCAAGCCCTAGTTCTTTCCATTGGACCATTGCAGCCTGTCCTTTTCAAAGGAGTTTATTTTGCTTTTAGAAAGTGAGACTACTGCTTAGTTCTGAAGGTAGTAGCTGATTCTGGCACAAAAAGAAATTCTAATATTTTTTCCACTTTCTTCTACGTTTTTGTTTGTTAACCTACTCTTTGTTCATTTCGTATAGTTTCAAACACTCGAGACTTTTTCTCAAAATAGGTCATTCCACTTCTAGGAAGCTTAGTAAGCTGTAGATTCCTGGGCACTTCTAGGACCTATTGGATTATTAGCTCTGGGGTAGAGACCCAGGAATCTAAATGTTTAACAGTCTCCTTTCCTTACCCATACATCATAAATATCAAGCAGACTATCCTAGAGAGTTTGTTCTTTAATGCCTTCAAAGACATGACATAAGATTTTGGAACTCCTCAACTTAGAAATATTTTTCCTAATTATATTTTTAGGATTTGTGTTCTTCTTTTTTTTTTAAATACAAAAAAGATTTTGTTCTAGTCCTTTAGTTCCAAGGCTAGTCTCCGGCTCATAATATTTTTAACAACAGTATTGCTGAAATGCAATAACTCTTTTTATGACTCACTGTCAGGAAGAACAAAGCATGCTTGTATAACAAGTGAAATGGAGTCCTTGTACACAAAGACTTCATTTTGCACTATCATTGGAGTCTGATCAATATCTGTCCTGGGTTCCAAATAAGGGCAGGGACTACATTTTGCATTCCATCCACCTTAGCTACCAAGTGCCTGGTGCTGTCATTATCAATCTTGTCAGAACTAACCTCTCACATGAAATTGTGTTATATTTGTTTTGCTGTCTAGCAAAGTACTATAAATTTAGCTGCCAGAAAGGCATGTGCTCACAGTTGTGTAGATCAAAAGCTCAGGTGAATCCTGCTGGTGTGCTGCCCAGGGTTTCACAAGGCTGAAATCAAAATCTCTACTGGCTGGACTTCCAGCTGGAGGCTGGCTGGACTTCCAGCTGGAGGCTGGCTGGACTTCCAGCTGGAGGCTTGGGGGAAGCATTCTCTCCCATGCTTCTGAGGCTATAGGTCTGAGGTCATTGGCTGTGACTTTTTCTTTGCTGGCTGTCATCTGGTCCTGTTCTCTGCTCCTGGAGACCACCCACATCAGCTCTCACATGGCCTCTCCATCTTCAGCCCAACAATGTCACCTAGAGTCAATCTTCCTCATGCTCACTCTCCAACTTACTCTTCTGTTTATTTATTTGTCTTTAAGAATGCATGATATTGGGTCTGCCCAGATAATTTGGGATAATCTCCCCATTTAACCAATCAATAATCTCAATTATAAATACAAAGTCCTTTTTGTCATGTAATATAACATATCCACTAGGAAGAGGACGTCTTTGGAGGGGGAGGCAATATTCTGCCAACCACACTCACCTACACACATCATTAAAAATAAATAAGAATACATTTAACTGTAATGTAGGGATAAAAGAGTATAATGATGCAGTTTCAGTTCAGTTCAGTCACTCAGTCATGTCTGACTCTTTGCGACCCCATGAACTGCAACATGCCAGGCCTCCCTGTCTATCACCAACTCCCAGAGTTTACTCAAACTCATGTCCATTGAGTCAGTGATGCCATCCAATCATCTCATCCTCTGTTGTCCCCTCCTCCTCCTACCCTCAACCTTTCCCAGAATCAGGGTCTTTTCAAATGAGTCAGTTCTTTGCATCAGGTGGCCAAAATATTGAAGTTTCAGCTTCAGCATCAGTCAGGACTAATTTCCTTTAGTATGGACTGGTTGGATCTCCTTGCTGTCCAAGGGACTCTCAAGAGTCTTCTCCAACACCTCAGTTCAAAAGCATCAATTCTTCAGCACTCAGCTTTCTTTGTAGTCCAACTCTCACATCCATACATGACTACTGGAAAAACCATAGCTTTGACTAGATGGACCTTTTTTGGCAAAGTAATGTCTCTGGTTTTTAATATACTGTCTAGGTTGGTCATAACTTTTCTTTCAAGGAGCAAGTGTCCTTTAATTTCATGGCTGCAGTCACCATTTTCAGTGATTTTGGAGCCCCCAAAATAAAGTCTGTCACTGTTTCCACTGTTTAAAAGTATTTTAATATTTCAGTGTTTAGACAGTACACTATTAGAAGTAAATTTGTCAGAAAGAAGAGCTACAGTGAAGACAGAAACAAGTGATTAGGTTTGGAAGCCTAAGTTCCCTGAGTAGCGTGGTCATCAGTTATGTAATTTTTAGAAATGGTGAAGCTCTCAGTTTAAAAAAAAATGGAATATAATCTTCCCCCTAGTTACACTGGAGCCAGATTTTATAAAATGTAGTATATTTTAATAATTGGAAGATTATGTTTATATATAAAATGAAGTTTGCTGTTAGAGATATTTTTCTAGCTATGTAAAGAGAACCTAGTGGGACATTTCAAAATTATATGTGATGACACCTAGCATCGCCAGGCCCCCATCCTCAATCATTATGACAATGTTAGAACATCTGACACTTTTACAGAGGATCTCCTAGGGGAGAGTGGCACCCCAGCTGAAAAGCACTGGGAGAGTGAGAAGGGGATTTTTTCAGCTCAGAAGTATTGATTGGTTGTATCTGGATTTTTAAAAGAAGCCCTTTCTGTTCTTGGGCTGTTCACAAACTTTAGTAACTCCCCAAAACAAATTCTCTAGGTCTTATATGACCTGGCCATGACTACCATAGGGCCGTGTGTAGGTAAGGGGTACGGGTTGAGGGAGACCTGAAATCTTCAGTTCGTTCTTGGATGAGAGTGTTGAGGAGATAATCTAAGACAGAGGTTGTGAGTATGGACTTTGATGCCAGGACTGACACTTGAAACTGGGTCCTGCCTGTGAAGAAGTTGTGTGAGTGTGGCCACATTCTCATGTCTTTTGGAGCCCTTTTTTCCCCCGCTGTCTATACAGTACAGAAGTCTGTCTGTACGAATTTCTTGCCAGGGGTTGTAGAAGAAGCCTTTGCTTTTTTCAGTCATGGCCCTCCTATTGCACCTTTTCTCTGCTCTACTGTTTCAGAGCAAGGTTCTGTACATGGCAGTTGCTCCATCTTTGGTGGGCAATGCTTGTTGAATCTGCATAGTTGCCATGCACATTGGTTTCCCAGACTATGCTCCTCCAGAATCTGCAAATTCCCAGGTTCTTCTCCAGAATTCTAATCAGGCTGGTCCCAGAAGTCCATCATGATACGTATATCAAACCGTTACTTTATTTTCCACTGTTCACAAGAATTTTGCTGAGGACTGTGACTCTCTCTTGAATAGAGTTCCACCTCTGAAAGAGTAGATTAATGCTTGATTTTGCTCCTAAAGCCCATGAAACAGCCCAATTTTGTTCCTTGAATTTTAGAAAAGATTGGTTCTTACTAATAATTGGTATAAAAAGCAAGCTTTGGCAAAAAGAATAGTTCTTTCTCAGGATCTTCAAACACATTTTACAGCAAACAAGGGTTGAAATGCCTTTGGGAGTATGAAAATAGTAACTGAGTCTCATTAGTCTCATCACTGTCAGAAATATTTGGTACATGGCTAATTACTTAAGGCCTGATGTTAGACACTGTATAAAGGAAACTGCCTCTATCCAAGGAAAGCTCCTTCTAGAAAAAAAAAAAAAAAAAACCTCTTAAAGATATGAAAACATCACATCTTCAGTACATGCATGCTAAGTTGGTTCAGTCATGTCCTATTCTTTGCGACCCTATGGGCTGTAGCCCTCCAGGCTTCTCTGCCTGTGGGATTCTCCAGGCTAGAATACTGGAGTGGGTTGTCTTGCACTACTCCAGGGGATATTCCCAACCCAGGGATGGAAACCTGCATCTCCTGTGTCTCCTGCACTGCAGGCAGATTCTTTACCACTAGTGTCACCTGGGAAGTCCTACATCTTAAGGTACCGGGATGGAAAATGATCAGGTAGGTGTTCACGGTGGTGGTATTTGCAAGAGACACAAGACGTTGCATGGTAATATGGGAGGGAAGTTTAGCTCCCAGTTAACTACCTAAACGATGCTGAGCATTGAATGACTTAAGCAAGGAGTCCTGGAGACTCCTTTCCTAAGGCAAACTCTGAACAGGATTTTGGGTGATCACTCTTCATTTTGAGAAAATTTGGTTCATACACCCTGATGTGAAAACACCAGGGCACCCTGCCTGTCATTTCTCTGTCACCCCTCAGGTAGCTGTGACACACAATCTGCACTTCTGACCATTTTTCATCTGGGAAGCAGCCAAAGAGCATGTTCTCTTGGGCCCTTGCCCTGGCATCAGTCTCCAGCTATGTGCTTTCATCTCACTTCCTGTAAAAATTCATCTGGAGATCCTGTGTGTCACCTAAGGTTAGGTGTCAGGGGACCAGCATACTGATTCATATTTTGAATCACAATCGTTGCTATATAGCAGACTTTGTAATCTGGTAGATCCCTTGGATGCATAGTGATGGATGAGCTTCTGGTGATTAAAAAAAAAAAAGTCCATAACTCTCAAACTGTAGCTCAAGTTGAAGTGAGTGATAATCATAAAGCATAACTAATACACTGCTGAATTATTCATTTTGATTATACAAACTGCACCCTCAATGTCAAAGAAGTCATACTCCTTCTAGGGTCTCTGTAAGCAGAATGTCTCAGGAACTGTATGGTCCTAAGAAAAAAGGGACTGTCAAGTATTGAATCAGGCCTGTGCTAAGAGTGTGAGTTGAAGAAATTATTATATAAATTATACCTAGAAAAAAGTATGCATAATGAATATGAAATTATTATGAAATGTTCATAGAAATAGTCATAGGTTACTAGGTTTTGGTACAATTGATAACTTTCTGGTAGCCTGCAGGTATTCCTCACTGAAAAATCAAGCCCAGGAGTGACTCCTGGCCTGAGTCCCTCGTCTGGGCCATATTTCTCATTTACTTGGACTCTGCTTTTTTACTTCTTGTATTTTCTAGTTTATTCTCCATACAGTAGCCAAAATGATCCTTATAAAATGTAGTCAACTTCAGACTTGGCTTTGACCACACCTTTCCTATGCCTTATGGTCTCACCTGGGAGAAAATCTAAACTTCTTACCATGTACTTTAAGGAAGACCTTACATGATCTAGGTCCTGTGTATTTCTCTGTATTCATCCCCCTCTAAGCTAAGAGCACACAAGTTTCTTGTGGTTTCTTGAATACACCTTAAGGCCTCTGCATTTGTAGCTTCCTCTGCTTCCAGTGCATGCTTGCATCATCTACTCATCGAGGTCTCCCAAAGCCATCCGATCTATGTAGCCACCACACTGTCACTGTATACAGCAGGACCCTCTTTTGTTTTCATCTGAGTATTTATGTAAACAGGAAAATATAAACAGTTTTATTGAAGGGGTTGATTATCTTATGCTAAAATGCAGCCTCCTTGAGAATAGGATCCTTGCTTGGTTTATTGAATATTTTTTGCCTCATGTCCAGAACTGGACAACTCACTCCAGTATTCTTGCCTGGAGAACTTCATGGACAGAGGAGCCTGGCAAGCTACAGTCCATGGGGTCGCAAAGAGTCGGACACAACTGAGCAAGTAACACACCTGTCCAGAACTGTATCTGTAATATATTATCCTCAGTTTACCTAGTTGTTGAGTGACAAGCTCGGTGGTACACACACTTTTTATAGAAGTGGCGTGCATACATTTTTCCTTGCGTGCACTATTCCCACTTTAGTGATCTAGAGGCATTGCTTTCTTTGGTTAGTAGGTGACTAAGGAAGGCTTCACTGATCTGATTCTTTCCCCTCTCTTAGGATTCAAAATGGAAACCATCCCAGAATGCTGATAGCCTTAAATTTTAAGAGAAAGAAACCATGTCAGGCACCATGTTGATGGTTATTCTGGGGTCCAGACAGGGTTTTCTGTGATTATGCAAATCTTTTTACTCTCATATGTGGTGAGCTCCTTGTATATTAGTAAATATTTATAAAGCTCTCTATATTGACTGCTCCCCAATCAGGTTGATTAGTGTTTCTTCTCAGCAACCTTGTGAGGTCAATCACCATTATTATTGAACAGCCCAGAGAGGTTGGGCAACTTGCCCAAGGTCACTCAGCAGGTCATTGGCAAAGCCTCATAGGCAACTTCAGAGCCCATTACTGTGACAAGTCCTGGCATTGATTCCTCCAGGAAGGGTGACCCCTAATCACTTTTCTTGTAAGGTAGGCATATAAACACTAAATGTTCTGAAGTGAGAGAAATGTGAAGGCCTTGAGTTGAAGGAGTTATTGGTGCAATTAGAAACTGGAGCCAGATATTGAAAATTGAAAATGCTGCTTAATGGAGGTGAATTGGAGGACATATTATTTTTGAGAGAATGAGAGAAATGTAGTTTGAAAAATAGGACTGTGAAAAGCAGAGATGTATGTAGAAAATCAATTTGGGTGGCTTTGGGAGATGAAAAATAGTAAGTTATAGGGCAAAACCTTTCAGAAGAGTCTGGGTCAGGGTATTGGAAATAAGTTCTGTTCAGAAATAAGTTTAGTTCTCTAAAATAATGTGTCACCAACTCACCTCCATCAAGCAGAGTTTCATGATGTTCTGTGAGGGTGAAATCTGGTTTTCAAATACATAGTATTTCAGCCCTTGAAGCCCAGCAGGTGCCACTTGTAATCAACTTGCTCTACTGTATCTCCTGCAGGAATATGTATCAAGGAACATGATCTCAGTTTTAAGAAATCATGCTGCATCTCACGTTCCATTATTATTTTGGTGTTCTTCCCTTCCTTTAGGATTTAAGATAAGTAGTTCTTGAATAAATGGAGCTACATACTAAAAAAAATAAATGTAGTTCTAAATTGGTGGACTAACCATTTGTTGTTGTTCAGTCGCTCAGTCATGTCCAACTCTTTGTGACCCCATGGACTGTAGCACGCCAGGCTTTCCTGTCCTTCACCATCTCCTGGAGCTTGCTCAAACTCATGTCCATTGAGTCACTGATGCCATCCAACCATCTCTTCCTCTGTCGTCCTCTTCTCCTCCTGCCCTCAATCTTTCCCAGCACCAGGGTCTTCGTACCAGGTGGCCAAAGTATTGGAGCTTTAGTTTCAGCATCAGACCTTCCAGTGAATATTCTGGGTTGATTTCCTTTAGGATGGACTGGTTGGATCTTCTTGTAGTCCAAGGGACTCTCAAGAGGTCTTTTCCAACACCACAATTCGATTTGAAAGCATCTATTCTTCGATGCTCAGCCTTCTTTATGATCCAACTCCCACATCTGTGCATGACTACTGGGAAAACCATAGCTTTGAGTATATGGACCTTTATCAACTAAATGATGTCTCTGCTTTTTAATATGCTGTCCAGCCATAAATCAGACATCCAGAACTTGGACCTGACCCTATGCCCTTGCACTTGCTTTTTCCTCTGCTTGTAACAGTCTTTCTCAACATGCGTACCTTCCCACATATATCATTCAGATTTATCCTCAAATGTCTTATTAGTAAGGCCTTCTCTGACTACAGGGCTTCCCTAGTAGCTCAGTTGGTAAAAAATTCATCAGCAATTCCGGAGACCCTGGTTCGATTCCTGGGTCGGGAAAATCCCCTCGAGAAGGGATAGGCTAGCCAGTCCAGTATTCTTGGGCTTCTCTTGTGGCTCAGCTGGTAAAGAACCCACCTGCAATGCAGGAGACCTGGGTCCGATCCCTGGATTGGGAAGATCCCCTGGAGAAGGGAAAGGCTACTCACTCCAGTATTCTTGCTTGGAGGATCCATGGACAGACGATGGGTTTGCAAAGAGTTGGACACGACTGAGCGACTAATACTTATATGTTTCTAATGTGTCTCTTTCTGCTAGAGTGTAAGCAAAGGAACAGCGATGTTGTATTTGTTTTTTGTTTTTCTGTTTTATTGCCAGTGTCAGAAACAAGGCCTGGAACCTAGGAGACACAGTACAAATAATTGTTGAATTAATGAATGGGCCATTATACTATATCAGTGCACTCTAATATGTAGATTAACTACACGTTGTGTGTGATTATGAAGAATCAGAGTCTTGGACTTCTGGTGAGCATTTTTTAGCACCTATTACTAAGTATTCTGGTGCTACCAATGCCACAATAAGTTTCAAGCCAAGAAACACCTGGGTGTTTTAATTTATATTGTGGTCATCTTGACATATTTAATAATGCAATGAAGGGACCGTGGTAAGATTGTGGGTAGGATTGCCAGTTTTTCCTGGATTTTTGAATAAAATTGGCAAAGCTGAGGGAAGTAGGACCTGACAGTTTTCCTGGATATTTATGGACAAGTGTCAGTGTGGCCTGGAGTCATGGTGTAGGTTAGAGCTCCAGTTGGCTGGACCATCAGATTTTCTGAGCAGAGTATTGCCTGTGAGTGGGTTCGATATCACTGCATGAAGACTGGCAGGGATAAAGATCAATGACTAAAGTGTTTCTGGGCTTTCCTTTCAAATTTCATTCCACGAGGGATTCTGAAATGTATTCTCAGTAAGCACTATATATATTTGTGATTTTTAATATCCTCTTTGACTGTCATCCCTCATCCTGGTCCCTTTCCTGAATGTAACCACTATTTTCAGTTTGATATGATTCCAAAGTGTGGTTACACATAGTTTTGTATATATCTAGGGTTCTGATTTAGTTTATTTTGTAATTATTTTTATTATTATTTTAAATTTTTATGTTTTATTTGTTTTTAGTTTTGGAGGAGAATTAACTTTTATATGTAGAATCGTGTTTCTTACAGTATTAATTCTAGGATGATTAAGCTTTACAATTATTTTTCTCTAATGAGATAATGGTACTTTTGCATATTTTATAGCCTGAAATTCTGAAAAATGCCTTAGCACATGAATCAGAAAACCTGTGTTCTCTTCATGACTTGGTCTCAACTGAATTCTTGGCTTACTTTACACTGAGTCTTAGCTTCTTTATCTGCAGAATCATAAGGTCAGACCTATTCAATTGTGTAGAAACCGTACTATATTGATTTCTGGAGGTTGTGTGAAAGTGTTAAAGGGTTACTAAAAGAGGCAAACCAGGGTATCTGGGTATGGGCTAGAGTGGACAACAGGGGGTTCAATGAATTTAACTCCTATGTGTCTACTGTACAATTTGAAATATGTTTTAAATACCCCACTACTTTAATAAAAAATAAGAATAAAAACCACTAAACAGATCAAATTACCTCTAAGATTTTATTGAAGATCTATTTTAGAATCTTTAGCTTCCTTCACATTAATAGATGGAGATCCCCCATAAATAGTGATTATTTAAGAAACTATACGGTGTAATGAGGGCTTCCCAGGTGGCTCAGATGGTAAAGAATCTACCTGCAATGCAGGAGAATCAGGTTAGATCCCTGGGTCAGGAAGATCCCATGGGGAAGGCAATGGCAACCCACTCCAGTATTCTTGCCTGGAGAATACCATGGACAGAGGAATCTGGCAGGCTGTAGTCCATGGGGTCACAAAGAGTCAGACACAACTGAATGACTAAAACGTTCACTTCACTTTTCATGCAGTAATGAACAAATCATGTTTTCTCTCCAGGCTCAATCATTTCGTCTTTAAAGAAGCTAAATAGAAAGTAGACAACATGTAAAAGGCAAAGAGGGTATACCCTCCTCTTGAAACTTCAGCCCCTGGTTGTCTCCTGTGATTTGGGGATGGTGTTTTTCTCTAAGCCTTACTCCAGGCTTCACTATGGATGTCAAGTTCCTCAAAACCACTCCTGCTACAGAAATCCTTGAATTTTGCGGTCATGACTAGAGATCAGTGGTTCAGTCCTCTCCAATTACATGTGGGGAAATAATTTACTCATTTCCAATTCACTTAATTTTTAGTCATCATGTGAGGTTGAGGCTCCTACCATGTATAGAAAAAAAAAAAAAAAACTCATAAAATACCCTTATATCATGACTCCCAGAGAACAACTTCCATAATTTAGGATAATTAATCATTTAAATATCAGGGAATCAAATAAATCCTATTATCACCACTAAACGACTAGTTGCTTAGCTTCCAGAATACATTTTTTTTTCATAGTTTTCACTATGTTCTGATTGAAGGACTAGGAGGACTGATTTACATTGGCTTCATTTGATAAATATTTTACTTATTTTTGCCTATTTCCAGGCAAGATAATCACAGTGCTCCTTTAGTCAACCAGCATACCATGTGAGAGTGAAGTGAAGCACTCTGCCAGAAATAGCAAATGCTGATGAGCAGTTGCAGGTTAAATTCATTTTCTGATAAGGATTCTAAAGCAAGGAATATACATGTGGATGTCCTTTCATGTCTGGTACCGTTCAGTCTTCACAAGCAAAGGCACAAGCTGCAGTAGTCCCTAGAGCCATCAATGCCTTTAGAGTCTTGGTTTATTAGATGCTTGGGCTCAGGGTCCTTATTCAAATAGAAAATTGACTTTAGAATGATAATTGGCAAATGTCATAAACAGTAGTGGTTCCTCACTGGGGAAGAAGGTGATCTACATTCTGGGAGCTCTCTTAGAAAATGCTGTTGTTTTCCAGACAAACTATTCCATCTTCCTATAACGAGCTGCTGCTGCTAAGTCACTTCAGTCGTGTCCGACTCTGTGCAACCCCATAGACGGCAGCCCACCAGGCTCCCCCGTCTCTGGGATTCTCCAGGCAAGAACACTGGAGTGGGTTGCCATTTCCTTCTCCAATGCATGAAAGTGAAAAGTGAAAGTGAAGTCGCTCAGTCATGTCCGACTCTTCGCGACCCCATGGACTGCAGCCCACCAGGCTCCTCTGTCTATGGGATTTTCCCGGCAAGAGTACTGGAGTGGGTTGCCATTACCCTCTCCGCCTATAATGAGCATAAAGCTTAAATGGACAAGCCACATTGTGTCTGTATGAAGCTGGCTTTGGAGACTAAATGCCCAAGTTTGAATCCAGTCCCTGCTCATCATTGCTGTGTGGTATTGGCAAGTTGCTCTTCCTCTTTAAGTCTCAGTCTCTACATCTGTAAAATGTAGATTGTCCCAGTTCTTAACTCATAGGGTGTTATGAGGATTAAATGAGCTAATCCTTACAAAGTGCTTGTCAGCCCAGGGTGTGGGATGTTTTAAGCATTCGGTGAATGTCCACTATTATTATTCATAAAATATTTGGCACAGCCAGTTATGAGTGTAGCGTATTGCAGCTTGTGGGGATGTGACCTCAGCGTGGTCATGGAAGCTTTGCATTGGATCAAAAATGCCTGGGGATTAGGGTCATGTCAAAAGAGAGAACGCTTTAAAAAGCTAAGCAGACTTCCCTTTTCCTAAATTTGTCTGTATCCTTGTAACTGATAAATGCATATTATGTTTTGCATTGCTCTATTTGTATATAATATTTAGTACATTAATGCATAATACATTTTACATACACATTTGTATGTGTGCTTCCTAAGTCAGCCCCTAATTTCTCTTATATTTCTGCCTCAGCATTAATCCTGTCTGACTCAAACCCAGCAGGGAATCCCGAAATTTTCTTGCTCCCTCATCCTCCAAAAAGAAATGCATAAAAAGAGAATAATGTGAAATTTCTTGAATGATAGCTTCTGGTAATAGAGGAAAAGGTCTCAGGGTGTTCAATCAGCAACATTGTTTGAGCATCTTTTGAACACCATGGAGAAGCTACAATGGTGGAGGGAGAGACAGAGAGTAAGCATTAATACAGCTTGTTGTCCAGCCGCTGGCCATCAGATGAGAGGGGAGCAGACCTAGATGAGGGTAATGTATGGCAAATATGGAACATAACAGGAGAGGATTCAAGTGAGTTATGTGGGATATAAAGGAGAGTCATCCCATTCAGCAGAGGGCTGTGAGAAGGCTCAATAAAGGAAGGGAGAAAGTATATGAGTGAATTTTGATGGGGGGAAAAAAGGGTGAAAAAAGAAATGTAAACTAGCCCTGCCTTCAGAGAAGGTAGTCTATTAGCACTGAACACTTTGAGCATTGACAATTTTAGGACAGCACAGACAGGTATAGGATGTTGTAGAAGAAACAGCAAAGGCTGCCAGTCAGCTGGCGTTGTCAGGAGAGGCATCCAGGGAAAGGAAAAGATGATAAGGAGTGTGTGTCCTCTGCCCGCCCCACTGCTGTCTCTTGTGCAGTGCGTATTATATTTGCAAAGACAGAGAGGGATAAGTGAGGCTGCCTCTATGAGAAGGAGTGAGTAGTAGTTTCTCCTGGACTATTGCAACAAGATCTAGCCAGTGCAAAGATGGCAATGTTCTGCCCCAGGGATGGAAGGAGAGCTGAAGTGGAGGGTACAGATAAGAGACAGTGAGGCTAGACAATCCTCTGTGTGTTTGTCAGAAGGAACTCGTGGACATCACCTTGTTAAGAAAATTACTCTTCCCTGTACCTATGCCCCAAAAAGCTGAACAGAAAACATCTGACTAAGTTAATTTGCACTCCCTTTTTTAAGCAAAATACTCTAGGTATTATACCAGTTTTGGTTATTTTTATACTCACTCAAAATGAACTGGGAGATATTTCAGAGGTAAGGGTAACTCCTTTCTTTAATGTTAAGTATCATAGATCTTTACTTACTGCAGAACTGTATGTGGGTGGCAATGTCTTCTATTCTATATCACCACTTTCCCACAGAGCAATATGCATGCAGTTATAATCAGATATATTCCAGTTTCTTAGCTATCCTGTGTGACTAGAAACATCAAGAATACAGTGCATTGCAGGGAACTATATTCAATATCCTGTGATAAACTGTAATGGAAAAGAGTGTGTGTGTGTGTGTAATTGAATCAGTTTTTTTATACAGCAGAAATTAACACAACATTGTAAATTAACTATACTTTAATAAAATAAAAGAATGCAGTGTGATGATACAAGGAAGGGAAGAATGATGACAAAGAAAGACCAAGAAGATGAGAGGGGACTTTCACAGCTTATCGTTTAATGACACATAAGTACTGTCCCTTCCATTAAAAAAATAAACACTTCTTTTCTATTAAAAATTAAATGACATTCCAAATACTGTGTCATATGGCAAAGTGGAAAGTATCTGTATAGTACATTGACATGCCTCCCTCAATTCTGCTGTTTAACCCCCTTTCCTCTGATTCTGCAGGTTAATCTGAAAAGCTCAGGGAATCCAAGAAAACAGAGGGAAGCTTGTTCAGCTCTGGATGCACCATAATGTCTCAGCAGCACTTTTAAATTATATGTTTAGGCTGACAGGCAAATGTATTTCAGGACAGAATCCTTAGAAAACAGGAGACAATTTCCTTCAGCTCCACGTCATCGTTTGATGTAGATTGCCTATTATATTCTCGAGGTATTATGAAAAATGGTTTGGGAGATATTTTCTTGACAGTGGGTAGACTAATGGAATCCGGTGACTGTATTTAAAATGTGCAGGGGTTTGTTATAACATGGTAATAGAAATATCAATTGCACTGACAGGTTAAAAAAACCTGTCAATGAATGATAATGAAGTTATTTAAATGTCGACTCACTCGCAAACATTTTCCAAACCCTAAATTATTCTCACTGCTGTAACCTCATGCATCCTAAGTTCTACAGAAACAGAGTCTGGGATGTAGCCAGTGCACCCTTGCCTCTGGAAGCTATTTTTATGCCACCAAATTCACCAGGGACAGTGGAGGTGTCTGCTCTTAATGATTTTAGGAAAGAAAACACAGAAGCCGCAGACACTTGATTTAGAGTTAAACACTGTTCCTCTTTCAGGATATCTCATTTGAGCTGATTTGAGTGATGCCTTGATATTTTTTGTCCCCGGACTTCTCTCTACAGCTTCAGTCTTCATTTTGTGACTTTGGCATTATGGCATGGTGTGTCTGGGAGAGAGTATATTCCGTCTCTGGGGCCTGGAAGTGGAGAAGGAAGTTGTCAAGTTATGTGGATACTTTCTAAAAGCCTTTTTCAAGAAGAAGCCTAGCTTATCCTCAATTCAAAGAGGGTGTCCATCAGGCTTAATGCATTCATTCACCCTCTGTCTGTAGAAGGCACCTGCTATGTACCGGAATTGTGCTGAGGACTGGGGACTTGGACATGAACAGAGATGTGTGCTTTCCTATGGTGCTTCCAGTGGCCAGGTTATAAATGCCAGGCAGTGGTTGCTCCATTAAACAATAGAGGAGCATAGAGCATGCTGACCACCCTAGTCCCACTTCAGCCTGCAGAGCTCATTGTATCTGCTCATAGCAAGGACTTCAGTGGTTCTTGCCTGAATAGCTGAGCTTCTTAATTTTGACTTCGTGGAAATCCAGTGGGCCACATGAAAAGAGCAAACATCTGTGAAGTCAGTCACTCAGCCAAAATAATCAGGTTCCACAAGTGCGTAGGGCGCTCTTCTGAGAGCTCGGAAGACAGCAGTCCGCAAGACATCTTTCCTACCCTCATGGAGCTTGTATTCTGGTGGGAGAATTTTATTTTTACAATAAAAAATAAGTAAAAATCTTTCAGATGTGGGTAAATACTATGAAGAAAAAATAAAAGAGGCTAAGGAGGAGCAGTGTCCTAGGAGAGGGGTCGCTGAAAGAAGTGAGGGGCCATCTGTCAGGGTATCTAGATAAAGAGCTCTGCAAGTACAAGAATAACAAGGCAGGAGTGGGCAGGAATCAGGGGCGAGGGGAAAAGGAGAGGTACTAGGAATGGAAATCTCAGGATTATACTGCAGTCCTATTAGATACAGAGTTAATATTATTTGTCTATAGCAAGTCTGGAGTTTGTATGGAGACAGGACACTGACTGGTGACCCAGCTTGTGAGCTCGTAAGTCCCCTTCTGTTTGACTTCAAGTCATTGCTCTTGCCATTCAGCTGTGACATCTTGGTAATCTTCACGAGCCATCATCACATCATTAAAAGGTTGACCCATTCACCTTGTCTGTATTTCTAGCCTCCCCAGGAGCCTAAGTGGGCCACATCAAGGCACACTTTCTTTGTGCAGCATTGTGAGAGTTTCTGGTTAGACTTCTCTTAATATGGCTTCTGGCAGGTCCCCTTGGTTTTTTCTAAGTATGAAGAGAATCCAGGCTTGGGCCTACCCCATGGGGAACTTCTAATAATTTCAGTTCATATTCCTTTTGTAGAATTAGGTTTTGTGCATACATTTCCTTTTTCCTCTTGTAGCTTTTGAGAGAGGAAATGCAGCATGTGGTTAAAGATACAGCCCTTAGTGAGTGCTCCACTTCCAAGTTCTGTGGCTTTAGTTAAGTAGGTTGGTTATACATGTGGGCCTTCCTTATCGGTAACATGTGACTAATACCAGTGTCCCTCTCATGGGATTCTGAAGGAGCCGAAGAGCTTAGATCACATTGTAAGCACCCAATAAATGTACATTTATAATATCTGTTAGGATTCTTAAATGTAATAGTCTATTCAGCAGTAGAATCCTGACACACTTGTTATAGAAGCAGAGTACAGAATCTTTTATCAAGTGCTTACCTTACCTCTCTGATCCAAGTTCCGCACAAAACTACTAACATTTATGCCTCAAAATATGATAGGCTAAATGTGGTTACATTTTAAAATCGTAATAGCTTCATGAGATAGTCTTATCTTCTAAGCAAACTAACTCTAACTCATTTTCAGTGATGGAGATTTTCCTTGAGGATTCACATGATGGGTTTTAGTGAATGTTGGCCAAAGAATACTAAAAATCATCAAGAAAAAGAATGAGTGGTAAAAGGAGTAACAAAAGCTATAATTTGTAGATGGTTTATTACATATCAGCCATTGTGCTCAGCACTTTTTATGGACTAATTTAGTTTACAGATGATTCTGTGCTTATTTATATCCAATTTGATGATACTATAAGATTATAGTAGAGGAAATCCAATCATACATTTTATTTCTGCCACTCCTTGTGGAAACTAGCTGTGCCCGGTGTTCATCCCTTGGAGACTCTGTCATCTCAAAGAGATCTTAAGTTCTTGGAAAGCAGGGGCCATGCCTTGAATGTGGTTTCTCCACCCCTCAGAGAAGCTCTTCTCAGGTCTATGCATATAGTAAATACTTAAATAGAGACATGCTTTCAAATGTTCTAAAAGTCACTATTTAAGATGCATTTGTCGAAAAGGGTAAAGATTAAGGATCAAACACAAGAGCCTGCAGTCCTTGATTTAATCATTTGCTATTTATTTTCCTGATACTCTTATTTTTTAAGCTTTCTGTATCTTCTAGCACAGTATAGGTGTTGACAGAAGCTATGTTTTTAATCTGTAATAAGCCAACTTATAAACACAACCGGAAAAAATGTTTGCTTTGGAATGTTTTAAAAAATGGTACAATTGGACGATTCAAGGCTGCTTATGTTGCATCTTAAATATGTCTGTGTATGGTACCTATTTTTAAGATTGCTTCCTTTTTGCCTTCACAGCAACAGTCACTTTATAGTTAGCATAACTGACATTTCTCTTGGCAAATTTGATTTGTTTTAAATATTTTTATTGTTCTCCTTTTCTTATGAAACCAAGAGCCATAATCTTTGTTTGGCTTTTTTTTTTTTTTTTGGTCTTTCATATTGTTTCCCAAAGTATATTGTTCAGAAGACTAATCTCATTAGATATCTCTCACGAATGGATCCTGTAATCAAATATGTTTTGAATATGCTTCATGAAATATGCATGTAAGAGGTTTGCAGTGTATAATAGAATAATAAAATTTATGTATGTATATAAGAATAATAAAAATTCTAAGTTCTGAAGTTAAGAAACATTAAATTTTGCCTAACCAAGTGTTTCCTAACATTTTTTTGATCTCGGATGATACTCCTCTCCCCTGTATTTAGAGATGACACTTAAAATATTTAACAGCTAGTGCACTGGCTCCACAGCCAGCCTGCTGCTCAACTGTCTGTCTCTTCTCTGTTCTTTCCTAGCCCACATCCCTAGGAGACTGAATTTCCCACATTTGACTGTGCAGGCATGACTGGAAGCATCTGTTGGCTGTGAAGGGGAGTTTGGGTTTGCAGATGGACCCTAGGAATTGCCTTCCAGGGTGCAGTCCCTCCTCCAAGGTCACTGTCTCCTCCGCTGGGGCTCAGGCTGACTGTCATAGGAAGTGGCATTCAGAACAGGTGCTGGAGCAAGTGTCTTGGGTCACACAGTGACACTCTGCTATTTCAGCCCTCAATCTTTCGGTTGCTGGGACTGAAAGGAGATCTGGGCATTTTCCAAGGAGAGGCCCTGGTGATGAGGCTGGTAGAAGTAGCTACTCAGAGAATGTGGTGCAGTAAACTATTTGCCAACTGGTTCGCAATCGTCAAGCATCTTCACTCCTGTATCACCGTACCAGTGTATCCCAGCTGGTTGGTTGTTTTACCCATGAAACTTGTCAACACTCTATGTAATTCTGGTTCTGCGGGACAGCCACAGACAATTGCTTGTCTGTGACATTTGGGGTATATGGAAATACATCAGTTTTTTTCTATTAGTTACTATAATACCACAATGTTTAAACATTTAATTTTGCTTGAATTGACAATTAACAAATTTTGATTCACTTTTTGAGCTTTGAAAAATCAAGGGGCAAAAATGGCACAAAAAGTCATGGCAGATACCTGAACTTTCTGGGCTACTGATGTTACAATAAGAGAAAAGTTCCTAGTTACATTGTAAGTTATCTGAAAAGGAAGTCGTTCACGTAAATCTGAATTAGTCACTCCATTATCATCTTTCACACTTGGATTTCAGTTAAGTGTGCACATGCGCTCGCGCGCGCGCACACACACACACACACACACACACAAGTTTTCCCTTGTAGTTGTAGTTTGTGTTTTGAATGTAAAAATATTCTTTGAGTAGCTCAGAGATTGAGTTGATAGAAATTACGGGAAACTATTTTTCATGCTTTTATAAACTGATCCCTGCTTCTCCTTTCTTTTATCGCACTAGAAAAACATAAACTGTTCTCTCATCCCCAACACAGTTCTATTAATTTCTGCCTACACAGAATTTATAAATGTGGAAGTATTTGTACATTTAATCCTCTTCTCATCACCCCTCCATAGATTTTGCATCTATGTTTTTTGTTCTTGAACTTGTATCATTAAGAATACAAATAGAAAAAGTTATCCAATAAAAGGAGCTAGAGAAAGACTATTAAAATTTTGGAGACAAGCGAGTCGCAGTAAGAAGAGAAGTTGACTCAGTATAACCACAGTGAGAGTGGGAAAAACTGGTCAAACACCAGGATTAGACTGAGTAAGGAAAGAAGCCTCAGATGTTTCTTAGAAAGTAACAGGAATTTTCATGTCCAGATGAGTCTGATGAGAAAAAAAATATATGGAAGGAGAATTTAAAGAAGTTTGTCATGGTTAATAGATAAGCTCTTCTGCAAAGAGATTAGGAATATTCTTCAAATATTCTTGGTTATTAAGCAAGCATTTGTTCGATTGAGCTAAAGCCCAGACTGGTCCTGAGGAAATCTAGTTATATATTTGGATTACATGAGGTGACTTCTATTTTTGGATGCTCTGACTACAGCTGACCCCTGAGCAACACAGATTTGAACTCTATGTGTATCCACTTATACACATTTTTTTAGTAGTAAATACTGTAGATTCTACAATGTGTGTTTGGTTGAATCCTTGGATGCAGAACCACAGATGTGGAGAAACTGTGTATATAGAAGGCCAGTGATAAGTTGTATGCTGATTTTGACTGCAGGAATTGTTGGCACCCCTAACCCCCTTATTATTCAATTATCAACTCTACATCCCTTTTCTAAAACCCTACCCATTTTCCATTTTCAAGATCCAAAGTCCTTCTAAGAAACTTTTCATAATACTCCAATCTTCAGTGATTTGGAGTGTAATCTAAATTCTATAAAGTGTTGTCCAAATTTACTTACTTATAATTTATGTATATAATATGTATTATAGTCTAATATCATCTAAAATTTTTATCTATCTTATATAAATATTTTTTGGTAAAGAGCTCCCTGTATCTCCAGCTGTAGTAAATTCTTAATTCTTTAATTCCTAGCTAATATGTTTTATAGCTTTCTAGCTCTGGTGCCTGATCCTGAGTAGGCTCTTAATGTATGACATTGAGGTTGATAACAGACAACTCTTCTATTTCATCTTTATGGTGTATGGAAATATGAAACTTCTATCATATAAATAAGTTTAAATAATTGCATTTTTGTGATTTTTCTGACTAAACCAACTTTATTTTCCGAGTCTTGTTAATTTTCATCTCTTCTGTTACATATAACACATTACCACTTTATTTTTCTGCCTTTTAAAGCTATTGGATTCTTGAAAGTAGGGGCTGTATCCTGGAACATAGCACAGAGCCTGTTCGTTTTAGAGGCTCTACAAATGTGAATGGATGAACTGCATTTTCCTTGGGAATCTCCTATATGTGTAAAGAAGCTGACAGATTTTATAGTTGTTCCCTTTAAATTAAAAAAAAAAAAAAAAAAAAGCTGTGGTATAATGTAACACAGAGCTTAGAGTCAAAATACCTAGAGTCAAATTCTAACTGACTTTGAAAAGATCATTCATGTTCTCTCAACCACTTTCTTCAAATACACATAATATTTCCTACTGAACTTGGTTGCAACGATGATCTAATAAGATGTACAATTCTGAAATATATAATAGACTTATATAGAGAAGGTAATTAAGGCCTGTTTATTCAGTCTAAATTAATAAGTCATTGACCAATGTCAAGAAAAGATGAGAGAATCTCCAAAAATGACCAGAGTCAGTGCCAAGAAGTAATATCCTCCCAACTCCAGGTGGCTTAACACTGGAAAAGGCCACTGATTAGAACTGTGAAATCTCACTTACTATTAAAACATCTTCTTATTCTTAAATAATAAGAAAAGACTGAATGACCTTTGGAGGGACTAGCCCACCATATATCCTATGACTCATAAAAGAAAACACAATTTGTAGATAAATCAGGAGAACCTACTTTTCCACTGTGCCAGAGATAAAGCAGAAGTTTGGAAATGTCAGATCTAAGTAAAAGGTCTTTATTTCTTAGTCTGGTTTCAAGGGATACCCTCATTCTTAATCTTTGAAAATTAAACACATTCTCTACGCAATGCACGAATCTTAAGGAGCAGTGAGAGATGGAGTTTTAATTTTTACCAATTCAATTTAAATGCAAATGTTAACCACTCACATGATGCTACTGTGTACATAATTAAGCATCATTATATACTACATGAATCATTTAGAAACCTCTGGAGAGCCATTCTACTAGGTAAAACATGCATTACATTGACAAGCAGGCAAATGATGTATACTTCTGTCCTCATTAATGCTTCTTTTGAATTATAGGTCAACCGATTATGGGACAACCTATGAGAAGCTGAATGATAAAGTTGGGTTGAAAACGATTTTAAGCTATCTCTACGTGTGTCCTACCAACAAGCGTAAGGTAAGAAGTGTGTATTCAGCATGCTGTTTATTCATGATGTGACTTCTGTCTTGGCTGGCTCATCTCTCTAAACCACCTAAAAATCCATTACAGTTGAGCTTCAAGAGATATAAAGATGAGCTGATGGATGTTAAGGTGGTAAAATGTCTGACACATCATAATTTTCAGATCAGCAGCTGTGAATGTAGGAGAGAGAGAGGCAGGCATATCATTATCATTTCCAAAAGGCAGCTATAGGGAATGTCCTGTTGTCTGGATGCTCCAGACTCTTACAAGAGCTCTGACCAGTTAGTGGCAGGAATCAGAATAAAGCTTGACAAAACAAAAGAAAAGATAGGATTTTCATGGAACGTCCACCTCTATTCCCTTGACATGGAATAAATAGATTGACTAGAATTGAAGTGAATGCATTGTCCTAAGCAGGTTGGAAGTTTCCTTTCTAAAGTTTATTCAGATTGCATACAAATGTCAGGTTGGAGGCAATGCGGGAAGAAACCCTGAAGATCATCATCATATATGACATATTAATTTTACAGATGAGGAAACTAGAGTTCAAAGAAAGGAAATCACTTGCCTCCATCACAGAGTTATAGGCACAGTTGGGACAAGAATCCAGCTTTCTTGCTTGGCGATCATCCTGTTTCCACTGCATTATACTGCTGTCATGATGAGAGGTTATTTATTCTTCAGTGAAAGTGTTATTGCTCAATCATGTCCAGCTCTTAGCAACCTCACGGACTCTCCTCTGTCTAGGCTCCTCTGTCCTAGGAATTCTCCAGGCAAGGATTACAGGAGTGGGTAGCCATTCCCTTCTCCAGGGGATCTTCCTGACCTAGAGTCTCCTGCTTTGCAGGCAGATTCTTTACCATCTGATGCACCAGGGAGCTGTCATGAAGATAGGGTTTATTTATTCTTCAGAGAGGGATGTTATTTTCTTAGGAAGAAAATAATATTTGCTTTTAAATGAGAAAAACCTATTTGTTTTAGGAGGAGAGTGGTGTTACATTCATTGTCTGGTTTAAAAAATTTGCACTATATGATTCTGACATATAATTTCTAAGTATTATATAAGTTATATGAACAGATAAGAATATCTATCAGGAAATTTACAAAGGTTGTTCATTTGTCCCAAGCCAAATTCTCTTATGTTGGTAGCCCTGATACCTATGTTCTCATTTCAGATCTGTCAATAGGTACTATCATTGACCTTGAGTAGGTAGGTACTACATTTTGTCATCTGGCCCGTGGAAGGTAGATTAGTACATCTCTAAATAGTCATCCTCAACTCTAGCTGTAGACGCAGAGCAGTGGGCATGGTAGGGTGTGCAAACCTCTGCCCTACCCCTGTTGCTCTGGCTTAGGGCTCAGGGAACTGTATCTTGTGCAATTCCTCAGGTGCTTCTGATATATATCTGGGTTTAAGAACCACCTAGATAGGGTGTAATGTTTCTTCTGGCTCTAAACATTTCAAGTTTTTCAGTTGGAGCAGCATAATTTCTCATTGTGCATAGACTCTGAAGTCAGATGGCTTGACTAAAAACCCAACTAAGCCAATTAACAAGTATATAACTAAGGCGATTTCCTTAATCTCTCCTAGCACAGTGTCATCAAATTGAAAATAAGGATAATTATAGTACCTACCTCAGGAGGAAAGTTTTAAGGACTACATTAACTAAGGCACTTCAAGTGTTTAGCACAGAATAGCTAAGGCCTTATCATGTTTTCTCTTCACTTTATTCTCCTTTGCTCATCTTTATTCTCCTCCTCCATCAAATAATTACTGGAAATAATAGTAGTGACCGTCCTCTCTAAATATCAGTGTTTAGTAGACTTTCTACAATGATAGAAATGTTCCTCTAAGCTGTCCAGTGCTATAGACGCTAAGCACTTGGGGCTATTACTTAAATTATGGCTAGTGTGCCTGTGGAGCCAGATTTTACATTTAATTTCATTTTAGTTAGTTTGAATGTAAATAGGCACGTGTGGCTCTTGGCCACAGTATTGGGCAGCACAGTTAAATAATGTCAGCCTCACAAATTTCGAGATTTACCCTGAATGTTCCTATCTTGCCCTTCCTGGCTGATGACTGGTCCAGCATCAACAATCACATCTAAACCATTTTGATCTGTTGTATACGGTCCTAAATTGAGGAGCTGAACTTATATCCCTTATTTTTTATAATGAGATTTAGCTGTGTTTGTTGGCTTTGAATCAATTCTTGTAATCTCTATTGATTTTTCCTCTAGTTCACATTTTTAGTAAATTTTATTTAACAATCAACCAATTGTAGGCACCATAAGATATAGAAAGAAATAAGCCAGCTCTCCACCTTCAAAGATCCTATATTCTAGTAGTAAATGCAGTGTGAGTTTTTTTGTAACTAAGAAGTCTCTGACTCTGCTTCCACCTAGCAGGTGTCTTTGGGTGAGTCGTTTACATTTGTAAAGTGATATGGTCAAAATAAAGGAATTTACATCTAGAAGACACCTTAGAATTGTTCTGATCTAGGGATAGTCTCTGTTTTATTAATGCCATTAGAAGGAAATATGGTTTTTAAAAGTCACGTGTCACATATTGAATGTCAGCATAGGCTTTTCTGTAGCAGCAGAGTATGTGGTAGTGACTGAAAGCTACAAGATGGTTAGCAGGAACAGGACTTGAAGAATGAGATCTAAAGTCCAAACGTAGCTCCTAAAACTAGAAGGAAAGCTTAGAAGTAATACAGAAAGGAGTTATTTCTCCACTGCTCTCCAGTAGCATATTGGGCCCTTACCGACCTAGGGAGTTCCTCTTTCAGAATCCTATCATTTTGCCTTTTCATACTGTTCATGGGGTTCTCAAAGCAAGAATACTGAAGTGGTTTGCCATTCCCTTCTCCAGTGGACCACATTGTGTCAGACCTCTCCACCACGCCCGCCCGTCTTGGGTGGCCCCACACGGCATGGCTTAGTTTCATTGAGTTAGACAAGGCTGTTGTCCTAGTGTGATTAGATTGACTAGTTTTCTGTGACTGTGGTTTCAGTGTGTCTGCCCTCTGATGCCCTTTTGTAACACCTACCATCTGATTGGGTTTATCTTACCTTGGACGTGGGGTATCTCTTCACGGCTGCTCCAGCAAAGCGCAGCCACTGCTCCTTACCTTGGACAAGGGGTATCTTCTCACCGCTGACTTTGAACGTGGAGTAGCTCCTCTCGGCCCTCCTGCGCCTGTGCAGCCACCGCTCCTTGGATGTGGGGTTGCACCTCTTGGCCGCCACCCCATGATAGAAGCAAGGTCTGATGCTGTAAAGAGCAATAATGCAATGGGACCTGGAATATTAGGTCCAGGAATCAAGGAAAATTGGAAGTGGTCAAACAGGAGATGGCAAGAGTAAATGTCGACATTCTAGGAATCAGCGAACTCAAATGGACTGGAATGGGTGAATTTAACTCAGATGACCATTATATCTACTACTGTGGGCAGGAATCCCTCAGAAGAAATGGAGTAGCCATCATGGTCAACAGAAGAGTCTGAAATGCAGTACTTGGATGCAATCTCAAAAACGACAGAATGATCTCTGTTCCTTTCCAAAGCAAACCATTCAGTATCACAGTAATCCAAGTCTATGCCCCAACCAGTAACGCTGAAGAAGCTGAAGTTGAATGGTTCTATGAAGACCTACAAGGCTTTTTAGAACTAACACTCAAAAAAGATGTCCTGTTCATTGTAGGGGACTGGAATGGAAAAGTAGGAAGTCAAGAAACACCTGGAGTAACAGGCAAATTTGGCCTTGGAATACAGAATGAAGCAGGGCAAAGGCTAATAGAATTTTGCAAAGAGAACGCACTGGTCATAGCAAACACCCTCACCAACAACACAAGAGAAGACTCTACACATGGACATCACCAGATGGTCAACACCGAAATCAGATTGATTATATTCTTTGCAGCCAAAAATGGAAAAGCTCTATACAGTCAGCAAAAACAAGACCGGGAGCTGACTGTGGCTCAGATCATGAGCTCCTTATTGCCAAATTAAGACTTAAATTGAAGAAAATAGGGAAAACAACAAGACCATTCAAGTATGACCTAAATCAAATCCCTTATGATTATACAGTGGAAGTGAGAAATAGATTTAAGGGACTAGATCTGATAGAGTGCCTGATGAACTATGGACTGAGGTTCATGACACTGTACAGGAGACAGGGATCAAGACCATCCCCATGGAAAAGATATGCAAACAAGCAAAATGGCTGTTTGGGGAGGCCTTACAAATAGCTGTGAAAAGAAGAGAAGCGAAAAGCAAGGAGAAAAGGAAAGCTATAAGCATCTGAATGCAGAGTTCCAAAGAATAACAAGAAGAGATAAGAAAGCCTTCCTCAGCGATCAATGCAAAGAAATAGAGGAAAACAACAGAATGGGAAAGACTAGAGATCTCTTCAAGGAAATTAGAGATACCAAGAGAACATTTCATGCAAAGATGGGCTTGATAAAGGACAGAAATGGTATGGGCTTAACAGAAGCAGAAGATATTAAGAAGAGGTGGCAAGAATACACAGAAGAACTGTACAAAAAAGATCTTCATGACTGAGATAATCACGATGGTGTTATCATTCACCTAGAGCCAGACATCCTGGAATATGAAGTCAAGTGGGCCTTAGAAAGCATCACTACGAACAAAGCTAGTGGATGTGATGGAATTCCAGTTGAGCTATTTCACATCCTGAAAGATGATGCTGTGAAAGTGCTGCACTCAGTATGCCAGCAAATTTGGAAAAGTCAGCAGTGGCCACAGGACTGGAAAAGGTCAGTTTTCATTCCAATCCCAAAGAAAGGCAATGGCAAAGAATGCTCAAACTACTGCACAGTTGGACTCATCTCACATGCTAGTAAAGTAATGCTCAAAATTCTCCAAGCCAGGCTTCAGCAATATGTGAACCATGAACTTCCAGATGTTCAAGCTGGTTTTAGAAAAGGCAGAGGGACTAGAGATCAAATTGCCAACATCCGCTGGATCATCAAAAAAGGAAAAGAGTTCCAGACAAACATCTATTTCTGCTTTATTGACTACGCCAAAGCCTTTGACTGTTTGGATCACAATAAAGTGTGGAAAATTCTGAAAGAGATGGGAATACCAGACCACCTGACCTGCCTCTTGAGAAACCTGTATGCAGGTCAGGAAACAATAGTTAAAACTGGACATGGAACAACAGACTGGTTCCAAATAGGAAAAGCAGTACGTCAAGGCTGTATATTGTCACCCTGCTTATTTAACTTCTATGCAGAGTACATCATGAGAAATGCTGGGCTGGAAGAAGCACAAGCTGGAATCAAGATTGCCGGGAGAAATATCAATAACCTCAGATATGCAGATGACACCACCCTTCTGGCAGAAAGTGAAGAGAACTAAAGAGCCTCTTGATGAAAGTAAAAGAGGAGAGTGAAAAAGTTGGCTTAAAGCTCAACATTCAGAAAACAAAGATCATGGCATCTGGGCCCATCACTTCATGGCAAATAGATGGGGAAACAGTGGAAACAGTGTCATACTTTATCTTTTTGGGCTCCAAAATCACTGCAGATGGTGACTGCAGCCATGAAATTAAAAGACGCTTACTCCTTGGAAAGAAAGTTATGACCAACCTAGATAGCATATTGAAAAGCAGAGACATTACTTTGCCAGCAAAGGTCCATCTAGTCAAGGCTATGGTTTTTCCAGTCGTCATGTATGGATGTGAGAGTTGGACTGTGAAGAAAGCTGAGCGCTGAAGAACTGATGCTTTTGAACTGTGGTGTTGGAGAAGACTCTTGAGAGTCCCTTGGACTGCAAGGAGATCCAACCAGTCCATTCTAAAGGAGATCGTTCCTGGGTGTTCTTTGGAAGGAATGATGCTAAAGCTGAAACTCCAGTACTTTGGCCACCTCATGCAAAGACTTGACTCATTGGAAAAGACTCTGATGCTGGGAGGGATTGGGGGCAGGAGGAAAAGGGGACGACAGAAGATGAGATGGCTGGATGGCATCACCGATTCGATGGACGTTTGAGTGAACTCCAGGAGATGGTAATGGACAGGGAGGCCTGGTGTGCTGTGATTCATGGGGTGGCAAAGAGTCAGGCACGACTGAGCGACTGAACTGAACTGAATACAAAAAGGAGCCCTGCAATCAAACCTATTGATGTCAATGTATCAATGTCAATCAAGGTGCATGGTTAACTATATTCACAGGACTTTCAAAAAGACATTTGGCTATGGGCATTTAGCTGAAATTAACACCCAGCTATTCTTTTTTCCAGAGAAAAAGAAACTGTTGCCCATGCCTCTGAGAACTGCTTTCTCAGTACAGGTTCCCTTCCAGAAGCAGAGGCAGGCCTGAGCTGTTTAAATCACAGTGTTTATGGGTGAACCTAAGAGAAGGGATCTTTTCCTCTACAGATAAATGAGGCTTTCAGGGTCACTTTCTGAGATGCTGATAGATTTAAGAAATATTGGAGGACGATGAAGGTCTTTACAATGGTGCAAAAATCAATAAAGTTGACATAGCAGTATATTTGTGTTCAGTTTTTCTACTTATGAGGTGAATTTATCACCATGAAATATGGACTTTTCCCCCCAAAGGGACATACTTGAACCAAAGAGATAGTACCTGCCCAACATTTTACAGTGTGAATATATTTCCCCCAATCAATGAGAGTTTATGTTTTAAAAAAATATATAGAAGAAGAAGAAAAGAAATACCAGGCTCTATTAATTATGCAGGACAAAGGCATTCAGCTTTGCTCTGATTCTCCTAGGACTTTTGCATCCTCCAGTGAAATGGCAGTCTCCTTTAAAGGGTTGTATTAATTCTTTTAAGTCTCCGGGGTGCTGTCTAGGAAGTTAACATCTTTTGTACCAGATACTTCTTTCTCCTCTTCATATCAGTGAGAGCAATTGGAATAAAACTGACATCGGAGTAACTGTCTTACATTCCCAGGAACCTGTTTTGCCTTCCTGTTCTTCTTGTTATTTTTAGCAGCTTGTCAGGACAAGCACAGTTCTTCAATCAACATGTCTCCAGCAGTGGGCATCATGCCCTGGCTTTCCAGGCAGCTTGTTAGGGGCATTACTGGGATCAGCCTCCAGAACAAAACAGGCCCATATTTTCTGTTTAAACTGATGATCATTCATTGGCTGTTTCTCTGCAAGCCTGCTGTAAATTACAGCAGCTTTCCTTGGATTTGTCTGTTACAGTAAAAACTGTAATCTCATCTTAGGTAAGTCTAGGCATTCTGAACTGACTGAGAGACATAGAAATCTGGCTCCCAGGTATTATCCGGGCTCAAGCATCCTCTATGTCAGAGGAACTCAGCACCTGGCCTCAGATATATGAGGTAGGCTCAGAAGTTATAGGAGTGAGTGGGTACAGGTGCCAGAGGAGAGGCAGGCTACCTATCTGTCACCATGCCTCCAAGGGAATGCACTCCCCCCCCCACCCAGTTCATGATAAATCCCAAGGCTTGCTGGATTCAGAAGTAGTTTATTGGCTACCTATATATAATCTTCTTTGAGGAAAGATGATTTAACCTGTACCTGAAATGGACATCTGGGATGTAGAGGGTGATGGGGAAAAGTAATACAAATGTATCATAGAAAAAAAAATCAATACCGAAATCTAAGTCTTACTCTTATATTCTCACTGAGTTTATTTCCTTTCTGCCTAAAAAAGGAAAACTTCTTATACTCCATGTGCATCTGTCCGTAAAACCTTACCCATCACTCCCAACCAACCTTGGCTATGTTCCTTCCTGCAGTGTTGTAGAACATCTTCAAGAATTAAAGAATACAAAATCCTAAGTGGAATCCATTGGGAGAGAGAAGAAAAAACAGTGTTTTGTTTTGCTTTTTTTAAAAACTCAGAACAGCCAATTCATTTAGTTGTTATATGCTTGTACTCTCTGTATAGTGTGTTCCCAGCAAAGAAAAGACCTAGAGATTATTTGTTCTTTATGTTTCCTGTGCCCCCTGCATATCCCAGTTCCTTCTCTGTTCTGTGTTACCACCACTTAATTAATATCGTTCCTGCTAAGAGAGCCTTCCAAGACTTTCATCCTATAAATAGGATCCTGGCTCTCCAGAACACATTGATCATTCTTGCTGGTCTCTTGATACATGCCAACATGAAACACTGTTTGCATTTTCTCCAGATGTTTAGGTTTTAATTACCATACTGTATGTGGCACTTTCTAAATAAGCATGTGATTATTGACTTGTTGCCTCTTCCTTTTATATCCTGGGCTTAATTCCTCTTGTCATTTGCTTGGGTGGTCTATATCATGTATATATGTAACCTTTTCCTGGAGAAGGAAATGGCAGCCCACTCCAGCGTTCTTGCCTGGAGAATCCCATGGGCAGAGGAGCCTGGCGGGCTACAGTCCATAGGGTCACAAAGAGTTGGATATGATTGAAGTGACTTAGCATGCATGTGACCTTTTGGGACAGAAAAGAAGTGTGCTTGGCAGTGTCCTCATCTTCTCTTAGGAAGAATGATGAAATTGTTGAATCAGGACCTAAAAGATGTTGGACGTTTTAACATGCTGCTTTTGCATTTAACAGATAGGGTAACTGAATCTTGAGAGTTTAGTATCTTGCCTGAGGCTGCATGCAGCTGGCAAATAAAGAACAAAGATGATTAAACCTTTAAGTGGTAGTCGCTCAGTCATGTCCCATTCTTAGCAGACCCCATGGACTGTAGCCCACCAGGCTTCTCTGTCCATGGGATTCTCCAGGCAAGAATACTGGAGTGGGTTGCCATTCCTTCTCCAGAGGAATCTTCCCGACCCAGGGATCCGACCCAGGTCTTCTGCATTGCAAGTAGATTCTTTACTGTCTGAGTTAAAGTCATCCTCAAATGCCACCTATTTCATAAAACTGAATCAATTCTGCTAACAAAACTTTCTCACTCCCCCGATCTCCCAGGCATCTGCTTCTGTTTCTAGCACTTCTCTCTCCTGATTATAATTGTTCTTGACCCTGTGTAATCACCCCTTTAGAACGCAGGGTCCTAGATGGGATATTGTGACTTGATCCACTTTCTTGTCTCTAACAATCAGAACACAAGGTTTTGGGGTCCAGTCATACCCAACACATGGCTGAGGATTTGAATTGAACTTAGGTGGGTTTTGGACACCTAGGCTGGATCTTGAAAAGAAAAATACAGTGTAAAACTAGCTTTGACTCATTGATTTTCTCTAATTATAAAATTAATTTTCTATGTAAATAAATAAGGACAGTTAAAAAGAAAAAAAAATCCCTGTAGGTTTTAATAATTTCTAAGTCATAGTTTTATCTTTTTTTATAATTATATATATAATTTTATCTTTTCTAGCCAAGAAGAGCATGATTAATATTTAAAATTCCAGGACTTTGCATAGCACTCACTCGGCATTATCTGGTGAGGCCGAGGGGAGCAAGTGTATTGTATAATACATCAAAGGGGGTGCGTGGCATTTCCCTTGGCAGACAGACAACACTTGCTCATTCTACCCTAAGTCTTTTATCTGTCCCTTTGTATACAAGATCATGCATTTGCCTGTAATCTTTTAAAAAATAATGTATGTTTCATTCATAAAGAAGTACAATGCAGGAATCCAGAAACAGAACGGAAGTTGTATTTTCCAAACTTCAGTAGAAGTGACTTTTCTGTGGGTTTTTTTTTTTTTTTTTGGAAACAAATACTAACTTGCCTGCATTTAGCCTGGGCAATGATGGCTAAAGGGAGTAAGGGAAAGATCACATCCTTTGATCCTTCCTGGGTACAGCTGAGTGTTTATACTGTTTCAGTCCATCAAACATTGTTCTGTTCTTTTCTTGAGCCTTCAAAAATCAAATCCAAGAAAGCATGCCATATCTACATTTTTTTTCCTCTGGGTGATGTTCCAACAGTCGTCCAAACCCCTGGGTTTCAAATAAGCTACAGAATAATAAGTGTAAAGTGCTCTGTTTGAAATGGGCAGAGCACCAGGAGTAGTGCCCACCTGCAAACTTCCCTGTCACTCCAAGGTGGCCCTGGGGAGCCCTCTGGAACTCCTGGGATCCACAGAACACAGTGGTAAAACAGAAAGAAAAAAAGAAAAAAAATGAAACCACTGATCTAAGCCATTCTCCCTCTGTATGGGGAACTACACTTGAAACAGCCATATACTTCGTACTATTTTATATAAATCAAAGCACTTATGATAACACTCATAGATTGAAAAATCTTATCAAACCAGTCTATTTTATTTTAACACAGTGTGGTACAGAGTAAGTACACAGTTGATTTTTATTGACTTTTATCTCTAACACTAATTTAAAAAGAAAAGAAAAGAAAGGCAGATTTAGAATGTGCCTGGTTTTCCAGAACTTACCAGGTTAACTAGTAATTCACTGTTTTATTTCATGAAGCTTTAAGTAGCAATGCATATCATTTTGTTGTTCTTAGAAAGAAGCTTCTTGCATAAGTAAGATCATGTATTTATTATTCCTCATTTGTAAGATGTTGTGTCTATCACATATAATAAGTGTCTGATACAGTAAATATTAATTATGAATCACTGATCTAAAAGGAAACAACTAACTTATATCTGCATAAAGGTGAGTTTGTAATGTTGATGCTATAATTCAGAGTTTTATTAGCCATATTAAAGTAACTATCTAGATTTCAAATAAGTAGAATGGTTATAAATACCCTGTAGTGAGTGTAGTGAAAGTTGCTCTGTTGTGTCCAGCTCTTTGTGACCCCATGGACTGTAGTGTGCAAGGCTCCTTTGTCCATGGGATTCTCCAGGCAAGAATATTGGAGTGGGTAGCTGTTCCCCTTTCCAGGGAATTTTCCCAACCCAGGGATCGAACCCAGGTCTCCTGCATTACAGGTAGATTCTTTACCATCTGAGCCACCAAGGAAGCCCTATAGATACCCAGAGGTCAACCATTTCTAAGTTTAGGTAATGCCTTCTAGTTGACTTTAGGTGGTATTTTTTTCCCAAAGAGGGGGAAATAGAACTCTGTCTTTTGGTGTTATTCCTTTTTAACAAATGTATTTAATGAGGGTAGAGATAGCCTGAATTAATCTGGAAATATCATAAAGTAAGAGTGATCTGGAAACTGTATGCTTCTTATACCAACAAATGGGTCTCAGAAGATAGTTTTTTCTGTGGGCCAGTGGACAAAAGTTTTCTCAAAAATGGAAAGAAATCTGCATCAGAGGCTGGTCATCCTTCAAATATGCCAAATAGGCTACCTGTGTAACCTTCTTTGGGGAGCAGATCTTTTTTTATTTAGTTACCTACCTCCTTATTTATTTATTTTTGACTCATCTTCTGTCCTTATTAGAATTCTTGTTCTCTGAAGTCTGACTGGCCTAATGTTAAATGCCCATCCATTACCCTTTTATGAAGGTCAGATGCATTATTTCAGGTTGATTCCAAGCTATACTGCGCTGTGGAAAATGGTCAGAGGTCTTTTCAACATTCTGGTCTGTTTGCTTCCTGCATACTCCCTGTGGTTTCTCAGAGGTTTCCATCAATTGGTGTTTGACACACTGTATCTAGAACATTTGTTTCTGGTGAACAGCCCTTGCTGCTCTCATGATGGATGGAGATGAATGCCCGCTGCTACAGGAAATGTGCCATATTTACTAGGGTGGGGATGTTTCACTCCAATATATCAGATCTACTCCAAGCTTTCTTTTGGTGCTGTCAGGAAAAACAGAGTCGATGTTGATGAATCTTTAATAAAATCACTATTTTTTTTCCTTCCCAGGAGAAATTAAGAGAATACCTCTAGCCTCAGGAGCTGGACTGCTTCCATTTAAACAATTCCTTTTTCTGACCTGACCTTCCTCTTGACCAAATCTTCTTTTGATGGTTTTTCCCTCTGTTCTTCTAGGAATCCACTTCTCATTGTGCCGGGTCCTTAGCTGCTAACATGTTTCTCGTTCCATAACCCTCGAAGTCAACTACTTACAATAGGTTTCACAGGACAAAATACCATAACTTGTTGGTACAAGATGGACTACGATCTTCACAGGCAAAAAGGCCTGTAGTACAGCGTATACAGTCTGATGCCTGGGCCAGAGCAGTCTCTTCTTTACCTGCTTGGGGTTGTGTGTGCTTGTTTGGGCACTGGAATACTAAGTGTCTCCATGATTGACAGCATCTCCCAACCAGGAAATGAGCATACCTGTTGTGGAGAAAAGGACGATTGCAGATGAATCCAAAAAGTATAGAATGGGGGAAAATAAAACAGCCTCAATACACTGTCTCTCACAGATAAGAGAAAAGTTATAGGAGGAAAGACACAGGCATTAAGCTCAGAGGTTAGTACAAAACATTTAGAAAACAAAATGCTGATGATAGAAAGGTAATAAAAGCACAGCAAACTCATAAGGTTGAAGAAAAAGAAATAATAAAATCATATGTATTCTCAGCAGTATATTAAGAATGTCTTGAGATCTATGAGAAAGGAGGACTGGCTCATTCACTAGGAACTTATTAAGATTTTCAGAGGGAGTACAATTTACCTTTATCTCTCTGCTCTTCCTGAGTACTTTCAAAGGGGGAAAAGATGTTGATGGCTGTGGCCGAAATTGGTTTTTCCAGGAAGGAAAAACAATTTAGACTCAAGTGTGGAGGAGCAGCAGACCTCGATCCAGGCTCCCCAGCTCCCCAGTGGCAGATTCAAATATCATCGCCACTGCCTGGGCTTAATGAACTTTTGTCCTTTTAATGCTGCCTCCCTTAGCTGCTCCCCATCCCTTTATGGAATGGGCTCTTCTCTGTATGTGGACATCTGCTGGTTTCTGCACTTGTCAGGTGCTTCAACTCAGCATCTATCTTCAGTTACCATGGAGCTACACTTTGTCATTTGAAGGCAGTCATTGTGAATTTTTGCTTAGTAGAGTTGTGTCCGACTCTTTGCGACCCCGTGGACTGTAGACCGACAGGTTCCTCTCTGTTCATGGGATTCTCCAGGCAAGAATACTGGAGTGGATTGCCCTGCCTTTCTCCAGGGGATCTTCCCTCTCTCCAGGGACCAAACCTACATCTCTTACATCTCCCAGGCGGGTTCTTTACCACTAAGGCCATATGAGAAGCCCTAGAAGAGTCATTAATCATGTGTAATAGTTAATCTAATACACCCTGAAGCTGGTCTGACTGACTTTAAATTCCAGCTAGGCCACATACTAGGTACGTACCCTTAGACAAGATTTCATTTGTTGGTTTGTTTGTTATTAACCTCACCGCAATACTGTTTCCTTATCTCTAAAACAAAATGATTGTGTCCATATCAAGAGTTATTGATAGTTAGGAGAAGAGTTATATCAGGCGAAGAACAGCAGTGCCTGACACATAGCAAGTAGTTAGTCTCATTGTTATCATTTTTATCTCTTCAAATTATATGGTCATGCCTGATGCTATCATCTGTCAACTCAGCCAATCTTTTTAAATGACTATATTGTGCCATATCTTTTTTAAGAACCAGGAAGCAGAATAGAAATAGAAGACTTTGTCTTTGCTCTTAAGGATTGTACCGTCTGGCAGAGGAGATGAGTATATAAACAGTCAACTACAGCATAGAAGTTATGAATCATAAGAGTTATGTACATAGAACTCTATTTTGGGGACCCAAGAAAGGCTTCACAGAGGAGCAAATATTTGTCAAAGGGGAAGGGAAAAAGAAGATGAAGAGTATCTTTCAGTGTATGTGTTGTGAGAAACCAGTGTTCACAGATCACAGCGCATACACAGCATTGATTGATTTGCAGATATTAAATAGATAAGTATGTACTTATTTTGACTATCTGTACCTATTTTCTATACATATATAAATGGAAATATAGATGACTATACTGACTAATCAAACCAAAATTAAAGTCCTCATGAGCCAATTAAATTAAAATTCTAACATAATAATAAAATTTTTACATTTATTATAAATTTTCACCTGTCTTTATAAAATCAATAAACAGGCAAGGATGACATTATTAAAATTGAATTAATAAAACTAAAATTTACCTTATAAATTTGATATATTCAGTATTTATCTCAACTATTTATCAGACAGAACTATTGATGAGGTTTGGAGGTACACATTTAAGAAATCAATTGACATATTTTATTGAACACCTTGGCTTGTACTCAGTTCTTTGCAAGTGTTCAGTGTAGGTCAGTCACTCAGTCATGTCCGACTCTTTGCAACCCCGTGGACTGCAGCTCACCAAGCCTCCCTGTCCAGCACCAACTCCTGGAGTTTACTCAAACTCATGTCCATTGAGTTGGTGATGCCATCTGACCATCTCATCCTCTGTCATCCCCTTATCCTCCAGCCTTCAATCTTTCCCAGCATCAGGGTCTTTTCAAATAAGTCGGCTCTTCACATCAGGTGGCCAAAGTATTGGGGTTTCAGCATCATTCCTTCCAATGAATGCTGCTGCTGCTAAGTCACTTCAGTCATGTCCGACTCTGTGCGACCCCATAGACAGCAGCCCACCAGGCTCTGCCATCCCTGGGATTCTCCAGGCAAGAACACTGGAGTGGGTTGCCATTTCCTTCTCCAATGCATGAAAGTGAAAAATGAAAGTGAAGTCACTCAGTCGTGTCCAACTCTTCGAAACCCCATGGACTGCAGCCTACCAGGCTCCTCCATCCGTGGGATTTTCCAGGCAAGAGTACTAGAGTGGGTTGCCATTGCCTTCTCCGAATATTCAGGACTGATTTCCTTTAGGATGGGCGGGTTGGATCTCCTTGCAGTCCAAGGCACTCTCAAGAGTCTTCTCCAACACCACAGTTCAAAAACATCAGTTCTTTGGTGCTCAGCTTTCTTTATAGTCCAAGTCTCACATCTATACATGACTACTGGAAAAGTGTAAATGTATTGGTGAATTAAAAAAAAAAAAAACAGTGTGAACTTCACATTGCCCTTATGGAGTTTGCATTCCCTTTGTGAGGATGCACTTAACGAACAGTGCTGGATAGAACAGATGGATTATGTGGTACAGATGGCAAAGGCGCTAAGAATCTGGAGAGGACTGTAGTCTGGGATGATTAGAAAAACATCAGGAGAAGGCTTAGATTGACCAGTGAAGCACACCAGTATTACAGAGGGTCATGGCATTCACAACAAAAAAAGTACAGTTATTTGTACCAACAATTATTGAGTGCTAGGCAGTAGATAACCACAGAGGTGGTGGCTCAGTTGTTAAAAAAAAAAAAAATCCATCTGCCGATTCAAGAGACACAGGAGACTTAGTGACTTAGCATGCAGGCACAAGCAGGCAGTAGAAATACAAACATGCATACAGCAGGGCCCTGTCTGCAAAGACAGGCAGGTAGAGGTGAGTATGGGGTTGGCATTGGTTTAGGCACTGTATCTTTGGTTTTCTGAAATCTCAACAATCTGATTAATATATTTTATATGCCTTATTCTTCTTGCATCTTAGAAGTGCTCCTTACAATGCTCCTTTGACACATTGTTTATCCTAATCAGTCCAGTTCAGTCACTCAGCCGTGTCCGACTCTTTGCGACCCCATGAACCGCAGCACGCCAGGCCTCCCTGTCCATCACCAACTCCCGGAGTCCACCCAAACCCATGTCCATTGAGTCGGTGATGCCATCCAACCATCTCATCCTCTGTTCTCCCCTTCTCCTCCTGCCTTCAATCTTTCCCAGCATCAGGGTCTTTTCAAATGAGTCAGTTCTTTGCATCAGGTGGCCAAAGTATTGGAGTTTCTGCTTCAACATCAGTCCTACCAATGAACACCCAGGACTGATCTCCTTTAGGATAGACTGGTTGGATCTCCTTGCAGTCCAAGGGACTCTCAAGAGTCTTCTCCAACACCACAGTTCAAAAGCATCAGTTCTTCAGTGCTCA
>NW_011495018.1:23669856-23677939 GCF_000754665.1 Bison bison bison
TCTTCAGTGCTCAGCCTTCTTTATAGTCCAACTCTCACATCCATACATGACCACTGGAAAAACCATAGCCTTGACTAGACAGACATTTGCTGACAAAGTAATGTCTCTGCTTTTTAATGTGCTGTCTAGGTTGGTCACAACTTTCCTTCCAAGGAGTAAGCGTCTTTTAATTTCATGGCTGCAATCACCATCTGCAGTGATTTTGGAGCCCAGGAAAATAAAAAGTCAGCCACTGTTTCCACTGTTTCCCCATCTATTTGCCAGGAAGTGACGGGGCTGGATGCCATGATCTTAGTTTTCTGAATGTTGAGCTTTAAGCCAACTTTTTCACTCTCCTCTTTCACTTTCATCAAGAGGTTTTTTAGTTCCTCTTCACTTTCTGCCATAAGGGTGGTGTCATCTGCATATCTGAGGTTATTGATATTTCTCCCGGCAATCTTGATTCCAGCTTGTGCTTCTTCCAGCCCAGCGTTTCTCGTGATGTACTCTGCATATAAGTTAAATAAGCAGGGTGACAATATACAGCCTTGACGTACTGCTTTTCCTATTTGGAACCAGTCTGTTGTTCCATGTCCAGTTCTAACTGTTGCTTCCCAATCTGCATACAGGTTTCTCAAGAGGCAGGTCAGGTGGTCTGGTATTCCCATCTCTTTCAGAATTTTCCACAGTTAGCCTAATAGTTGATTTTAAAAATATAGGAAACTTATTAAATACTTAGGAGAGTACCCAGATCAGGGGAGTAGGTGAATATTGGGGGATGATGGTGAAATGAGAAGAATGGAGTGAAACATGGCCATAAGAGAAGCAGTCTAAATAGACAAGGGGGCTCAGTCAGGTACTTCTGATTTGGGGGATCTGCAGGGAATGTTGGTGTTTCAATTAGTAGTTGTTCATCTTTTTTGCCACTACTTTTAAAAAGGGGCCAAAAATTCTCTTGGAAAAGCAGCAATAATAAATGCTGATGCTTTCCTCTCCAGTAACCCCAATTTCCCAAGGATGATTGTAGCTTTAGGAGCCAAACCACCCATCCAGCTTGACTCACATAATCAGCGTGTTTGAATTCCGGAGGCATCTAGGAAAAGAGCCAACTTCTGCTGGACTTCGCTGGTGGCTCAGGCAGTAAAGAATCCACCTGCTGTGCAGGAGATGTGGGTTCGATTCCTGGATCAGGAAGATCCCCTGGAGGAGGACATGGCAACCCACTCCTGTATACTTGACTGCAGAATCCCATGGACAGAGGATCCTGGCAGGCTACAGTCCATGGGGTCCCACAGAGCCACACACAATTGAGCGACTAAGCACATCTGCTGGGAAAAAAGACACTGGACCTCAGGAAGACACTTGTCCGATACGAGAAGCAGTCTGTTTGCTTTTGAAACCTTTTGTGGTGTGTTTGTGTGTACGCACCTCTTATGGTTTATGACTGCGTTATTTAACCATCAGATTTACGTATTTTCTCAACTGGTTACTGCTGTCTCTGTTTCCAGGGCCCAAGCCCTTCCTGCTTCTATTTGGAAGTGCATTACTGACATTTACAAACTCCCATGGAGGACTCAGTCAATTACCACCATAGAGGCCCATTGTTCCAAGAGAGTTGACCTTTACCCCTAGGCACCAATTAAAATCTATTGCTTCTTACCCCTGCAGTGCTTGCTGTAATTCTGGCTCCATGCCTGGTATAATTGGTGGGATGCTTTCTTCTTAGATGAAGAATCTTGTTTTTCCTCCCCAAACCCTAAGAGTTGACTTGTGAATGGAAACGTATGTTTTCTCTGGAAGAAAAAGAAGCAGACCCCCAGAGTTAACAAGTTTTCAATTCAATCACCTTTTGTGTCAACACAGAAGAGGACCCTAAGTAAATAAAATAATTAGGCAAAAATTGGGACATGGCCTGCAGGTTTACTCTAGACCCACATGTCAGCAGAGCTCACCAATTACTTCAAGATGGTGATTTGTTGCTAATTGCGGGGCCGTTCTGCCTTAGGCATAGTTGGCCTGTTCCGTGGCAGGCTGTCAGAGGGACTGAAGCCCCAGAGTGCAGATGTCAGGCACAGAGCCCTCTGCACATTAAATTATATGTATTACTAGTGCATATCCAGGATGGTAGCCTTTTAGGTAATCTTAAATTTCTTTCTTTCTTTAATGGAATGTGAGATCAGGGCATTTAGAGCCAGAGTAGTTTGTCAGATCACAGATGTTCATCATGAGAAGATTGATAGCTCTGGTCGACAATAGCCTTAAGATGTGCTAATTTAACGGAATAAACTTGATAATGTATTCAGAGGCTTATCATCTCCTTTGTAATCATTTCCACTCTTGACTTCTATTTCCTCCATCTTCTGTTGTGATGGAGGTGTGTGCTACTGACATTTTGATGAAGTATGAAGCCAAATTCCACCAAACCAGTTATTTTAGTAGAAATGGCCATCTGTAAACACAGTGGCCCAGGAAGGAGTCTCTCTGTACTCACATTGAGACAAGAAGTCCTGATTTGCTAGAAGTAAATGGAGCTTGAAATTTGCCTCTCATTGTTCAGTTTGAAATTCCAGATCTAAGCAAGTTGAAGTTGGACAGAAAGCACCATCCTCTTCTTATAGAAATAGCCACTTTCTCCCACCTTCTCCCTGCACTGCTAGTGCAAACAACCAGACAGAAAATGAAATTAATTCTTTGATTTGCAGAAAGGAAAACGGTTCCCACAGTTTTATTATCCTCCCCCATTTCCCCTGTCTTTACTAGTTGAAATTTTATAGACTCGTGAAGATTATACTTGTATGAGGGCTTAAATTTCCCAGGAGCTACAACACTGTTTTTCCCACTTCAGAGGTCTTGGTAGAGCCCAAGAGTCTAGCACGTTGAGTGGGGATCATCTGGATCCCTGGAGGGCCATGTGAGCATCCCATTTCCCAGCAATCAATGGGAGCTGGTTAAGTTCATATGATAAAGCCCAGAAGATTATCCAGCTCAAACCATTTGGCTCCATTTATTACAAAGTTTCACCCATGGTTCATTATGTTTTTCCTATATAAACCCAACTTGGGGGAATTACAAAGAAGTCTGAAATAAATACATAGGAGAGAACAGTGTTGAAATTGTATATTACCTGTCTACAACTGCTTAGTTCATTTCTCCTTTCATTTCCATCCCTTCTTCTCACCCTCCCTCCTTTCTTCTTCCCTTCTTTGTGCCCATCTCTCCTTCCTTCTCTCCCAAACCTCATTTATATGAAAGAGGGAGTAATGAGAACACTTTATATATTTAAAACAGAATAGGTTTTCTGTATGTGTGTAATCATCTCATCTTTACAAAAACTTTGTGAGGTAGGGATAGGAAAAGTTACATTATTTTACATCTGACACCCAGTTAGTAGCTGGTAGTCTTTAACTAGACTTTGCATTTTGGGTCTGTATTTATTCTCTCTTAGTTTACATTTTCCAAACATTGCTGCAGTTTTCTAGTCTAAGGCTAAGTGCTGATTCCTCTGTAGAACTTTAATGAATTTCATGTATTAAATATGAATTATATAATCCCAGATAAAATGCAAAGCACAGAGCAAATGTAAAGGCAAAACCATATGTCATATTTTAAGTCAACTTGTATAAAATCATCCAGCCTCCGGCTTATCATTTCTTGATAGCAGCCTTGACAGCTTTACAGGATAACCTGATGTCTTAAAAAATCTGACAAAGATTCCACGTAGAGAGTCCTTATTTTAACCCCAGGTTCTGGTAATGGCTCCCAGGAAGAACTCAGTCAATATTTGCTGCTAAAAAAAACAAAACAACAACAACAACAAAACTTAAGCAAACAATAAATGAATGAATGAATAAGTAAAAGGAAATTGAAGAATTTTTTTTTCCCTTAGTATCTCTAAGGTTAGAGGTGCCGACAATAATCAGGATAGATTTGCTATGGCAGGAGGCTGGGCGGTGACCCTTACAGTACTTTCCTCCTCTGTCATACAACTCCTGTAATGGGCATTATCCCTCTCCTGGCCTCTGAGCTTCCCTGGAGGCCCAATAGGCCTTCTGTGTACTTACAATTTATATCATTCTGGGTGGTTATTTTCTACCAGAAGGAATGCAGATCAGAAACGCACCCATCCCATGACCATATCCATGACCAGTGACATGAAGAATAAGGCAACCAGCCAGTTTGGGGCATAGGATCTGCTTAAAGGTAGATTCCATTGTCCTGAATGATGCTCTTTGGAGAAATCACAACTGAGCAATGGTCCTTCCATCACTGCAGGCATACACTGCCGTGGACTTATTCTTCTTCTCGTAGAGCTTCATTCATGGGTTCTGATTAGACCCGTGACCCCATCATTGCCTTTAATCATTGAACTACTATACCATCACTGAATCTCTAGGTACCCACTTCTTCTGTAGGAGCCACATTTTTTTAGAAAAGAGACTCTCTTCTTCCAGGCAACTTCTTCTATACCATCAGTGAGAAACAAAAAGTATTATTTACTCTTCTATGATTGGGCACATGGACCCTCATAAATAAACCTCTTGCACCCAGCCACAATGTTTTCTTTCTTTTATTCTATATCAAGTATACATGATTAAAACTGTGAGAGGGAGAAATATAAAAGGAAGTATTAGAAAGGCCATTGTTTAAATTATACCTAAGTTGAGAGCAAAAGGAGAAGAGGGTGGCAGAGGAAGAGATGATTGGATAGCATCACTGAGTCAATGGACATGAACTTAGGCAAACTCCAGGACATAGTGAAGGACACGGAGGCCTGGCATGCTGCAATCCATGGGGTCGCAAAGAGTTAGCCATGACTTATTGATGAATAACAGCTAGTTATAACCGGAAACTTCCCTTAAGCCTCTTAAATTAAGTGGTGTTTGAAGTAACCCAGACTCACACTTTTCAAAAAAATAGTAGAACAACAACAGTGCATACTTCTCAAGTCGGTGATTGTAATAAACTATAAGCTGTAAGATATGCACATGTGAAATGTGCTGAGAACATTCCCACGCGTGATGATAGTTGATGCAGAAAGGAAACAAAACAAAACTTTCAAACCAGGGTAACTGCCATTAGTGACATTTTAGGCTGAGAAGACTAAGGCTCAGAGAGTGGCTTGTCCAGATTGTGTAGCTGATACTTACACAAGGACTTGACAACATGGAAATTTTCCTAAGCTTTTTGCTTAACATTTACCCTCCCTGAATATTAACTAAAGAGTATAATCTCCTTAGGGCCACAGTTATTTCCTCTAATTGTGCATGTGAGATACTTCCTTCTGCTCAATGAAGCAAGAGCAGTAACAATAATTCTATTTTTGGCCATTTATAAAGACTACTGTGGTTTCCCTGGTGGCTCAGACGGTGAAGAATCTGCCTGCATTGCAGGAAGCCCAGGTTCAGTCCCTGGGTCAGGAAGATGCCCTGGAGAAGGGAATGGCTACCCACTCCAATATCCTTGCCTGGAGAATTCCATGGACAGAGGAGCCTAGTGGGCTACAGTCCTTGGGGTCGCAAGGAGTCAGACACGACTTCACAACTAACACACATTCATCCACCACACTGTGGCCTGAATGTTCTAGTGTCTTTGGATTTCTCTATGCATATATATGAAAATACTTGAAGATATGTCCACTTGTCTTTCTGAGATTCATAGGAAGTAGTGGCTAAATTAGTACTGCTGCTAAGTTGCTTCAGTCGTGTCCAACTCTGTGCAACCCCATGGACGGCAGCCCACCAGGCTCCCCCGTCCCTGGAATTCTCCAGGCAAGAACACTGGAGTGGGTTGCCATTTCCTTCTCCAATGCAGGAAAGTGAAAAGTGAAAGTGAAGTCGCTCAGTCGTGCCAGACTCTTAGCGACCCCATGGACTGTAGCCTACCAGATTCCTCCATCCATGGGATTTTCCAGGCAAGAGTACTGGAGTGGGGTGCCATTGCCTTCTCCGAAATTAGTACTGAGATACCTAAATCTCAGCATATATGAGAATCATCTAGAGAATTTGTTAAAATTGTAGACTCTGAGGGCCTCTTTCAGAAATTCTGGGTCAGAAGCTCTGAGAATCTGCATTTTCAAGCCAGGCACCCCCTGCCATCCCTCTGCCTATAATTCTTTTGCATATGGACCTAGGGTCAGGCTTTACTGAACAGAGATGAACTGTCCTGACAGTAACATGTCATTTTTTCAATGAATCTCTTGGTTTTGTTTTTCTTTATAAAAATAAGTAGGTAAAATTCTTAATGTTGGTGTTGCTAAGTCGCTTCAGTCGTGTCCAACTCTGTACGACCTGATAGACGGCAGCCCACCAGGCTCCCCCGTCCCTGGGATTCTCCAGGCAAGAACACTGGAGTGGGTTGCCATTTCCTTCTCCAATGCATGAAAGTGAAAAGTGAAAGTGAAGTCACTCAGTCGTGTCCGACTCCTAGCGACCCCATGGACTGCAGCCCATCAGGCTCCTCCATCCATGGGATTTTCCAGGCAAGAGTACTGGAGTGGGGTGCCATCGCCTTCTCCAAGTCCATGACTATAAAACACATGTTATGTATTTGGAACCAGCTGCCCTCAGTGGAAAATTTGATATGAAATTAGATTGTTTCTCTCCATGTGTCCCTTTGACATTAAGACTGGGCTCCTTATGCCCCTAGCAGAAAGACGGCTGTGGTAGGCACTCGGCCACTGTATGGAATAAAGGTCCTGAACACACAGATGTATTTGGGGCGTCTCTGAGATTTAAGGAAGTGATGAAACCCAGTCTCAGGAGTGGATTAGGAAAGCTCAAGGCGCAGGTGGCATGGTGCCCTTCTACTCTTCTACCGGAGAATGTAGTGGAGGGGCTAGAATAAATCATTCACAGAACAGCTTACTAGCAATGTAACTTTGCAGAGGTGCAGGAGGCTGCTTTTATAGTATTTTCTAAGATGTTTGATAACCTCAGGGAAGGGAGCTTCTCGAAATTTTATTTTTTGAGAGTTCCACTCCATTATTCCAGAATTCTAATTCCATTCCTTTGCACGGCAAGTGACTCTGTCTTGGTATGAAACACAGGCAGCCCACACAGGCTTATTAGATACAAACTGCTGTTCAAAGATCCCATGAGAGAGCTACATGAAAAAATGCAGGTGTTTTTTGAAAAACGAGTTTGGGAATAAATTCTAAAACATGCCGTGGCCTTCAGGAAGAGTGAAAAGAGGGGTTATCATTGCTTTGAGATTGGACCAGTGAAAGGGTAATTTTAAGGAAGCATTGATATGTGAACTTTCATCTATCACTGAACTCTATCTAACTTTTCCACCTTCCAAGAAAGAAGAATGGTAGTAAACATGGATGCTTTTTATTTCATGTCTACGAGATCTCTTCTTCCCCACCCAATCACACTAGTTAAGCAAAATGTATTAAAACACACACACACACACACACACACACACAGCATTAACAAGGGGAGAAGATGACTCTTGTTTGAAAAGAGACATGAATGCACAGAGAGGGTTCTCTCACTTTCATCCAGGGCTGGGTGCTCAGACCAGCCTACCAAAGAGATTCTCAAGATTTTGGTCACAGTGAAGGAGACTTTGTGAAGGCTGTAGAATGAGTGGAAGAATAAATGCATTGGACACCGCCAGATGCTCCTTTTCTAGCCCCTTTCTTTGTACTCAGCAGCTCAGCCTTCCTCTGCCCCAGCATCTCCAAAGCTAAGCTGCCACTCATCTCTGCTTTGTGGTTTGGCCGTCATGTCTTTCCAGTCCCTGCCTTTTGACAAGTGGAATTGAACAGGGCTGGCAGGGGGATCCTGGCAAGATGTGAGAGCTCCATGGGAGACCAATACAGATAGGATCCCGCTGTCTTCTCAAAAGGGCAGCCTGACTGTCGAGTCTCTCAGCCAAGTGAAGAATGAGTTCCTCCGTCCCTGGCACCTCTCTCCCTTTGCCAAGGCCAAAGTCAAACTTCATTTCTGATGTCCAGGAACTTGGAAGATGCTGTTAGTCTGGGAGGATTTTTCCCTTTTGTTTTGTTTTTATGTATTTTTTTTTAAATTGCATATCTACATAGCCCCTCCCTCCAAAGCAAACAAACAAAATTAAAAAAAAAAAAAAAAAAAAGAAAAAG